>NW_010539824.1:21072-23814 GCF_000687285.1 Phaethon lepturus
AACCATTACGCGTGATGCAGCCCTGCTTCCCTGGAGATGGCTGAGCACCTGCCTGCCCATGGGAAGTGGTGAATGGATTCCTTGTTCTGCTTTGCTTGTGTGCACGGCTTTTGCTTTACCTATTAAACTGTCTTTATCTCAGCCCACGAGTTTTCTCATTTTTACCCTTCTGATTCTCTCCCCTGTCCCACGGTGGGGGAGTGAGCGAGCGGCTGCGTGGGGCTGAGTTGCTGGCTTGGGCTGAACCATGACAAATCTCTATTTACTCCTAGTGCTGGAGCATTTGTTCAGTCCACTGATAGACATTTAGGGTGGGTTTTGTGCCTCTTAATCAAAAAATGTAGTAATCTCTCTGTGAGTTGGTCACCTTTACAGACAATGGAGAGTTACAGGAATTTGAAAGGAACAATTCATCCACTCTTTCTGGATGAAACGAATTACCCAGCCAATAGGGAGGTCTTATGATTTGAATCACTCCACCGTTTTTCCAGGTTGCCAAACAGCGGTGGGAAGGGAGGACTGCGATAGAAAAGACTACCAACAGCCTAGCCAGCTGGCTCAGGTTTAGCCATCTATTCTGCAGACATCTGAAGTTAGGCAACAGGAACCTCCCCTGGTTTTTTTTAAGTGAGAAGATACCTCAAAAAGGAAATGTTTGGTGAAGAACATGTGAAATACTCAGTGCTGTTATTATGAGCTGAAAAGCAGGAGATAAAAGGAGATGTGATGAGGACTGAAGTTTGCCAAAAGCTGAGAGCCATGGGCTGGAGTTGGAAGCATGCAAGGATCTGCTTTCTTAGCCAGGTTGGCTGTGATAACTGACACAGGTATTTATATACCTTCCATGGCAGCATATAGATGTACTGAATTGCTTAGGCACTGCAGGCAGAAAGCAAACCCCTGCAGACAGGTATGTGAGAGTGTTTCCGAAGAGCCCAAGTTAAATGTTGGATTTGTGCTGTCCCCATTTGTTCCAGGAGGAGGAGAAAATAAACACCTACAGGTTATTCTTGCAACTGCTGCTAGCTTCATATTTTTCTTGTCCTCCCATAATAGCTTCATATCTTACATGTCCTTTGAGAAATAGTCACAATCACTAAAAGGTTGAAAACTGATTAAAAAAATCCTATTGAAAATCTATCCTCTGGTACAGGATATTGAAAATTTTCTACTGGAAATGTGTTCTCTAGTAAGTGGTGGAGATTTGTAGAATAAAATTCTTATTGATTGGAAACCCTTTCAGTTCTATGGGAATTTAAAAGGAATTATCGTAATGAAAGCAATCCTAATCAAAGCACCCATTACACTGTGGCTGCAAGGAGACATTGGGACACCTCGTTTGACCAATTGCCCACAGAGAGTAGGGGACGGGCATGTAAGAGTGTTTCTGGGGTCAGACCCTGCACGTGTGTGAAAATACCCCTCTCTAAAAGAAATAAAGACATTTATTCCCACAACTACTGAAGGTTGAAATTCAAAACATTTGGAAGTTTAATCAGGGTCCACAGTCTGGGTTTTGAAGTTTCCCTCCTGAGACAAAACATGATAGAACATGGGAAAGAGGAAACTCAACAAAAGGAAAGTGCCCACCCATACTCAAATGTCAAACAAAGCAAACCCCACTTGAGGATTGTTTTCATCCTCTCCCATTCCCCACATCCTACTACCAGGGGAGTGGATGTTTAAGAGAAAGCAGTGAGTGGTCCCACTCATTTTGCCAAAGCACACTTAAAATGGAGTCCTCTCCCTCTAGAAGCCAAAGGGGTACACCAAAGCACCCCACTTTCAGCTGTATCATTACATTTGTTTAGATGGTTCACACTTGTTCTGGCAGAGCATCCCTGGTGACCAGTTCCTCCAGGCTGTCACATCATCCCGTGGGATGAGCTGTGACACATCCTGGAGGGACCCACTGGCAGCACTGAGGGTCTGGTGGGACACGGCCATGCAAGAGATGCTTTCCATAGAGCACAATAGCTCTCAATCCCCAGGTTTAAGAAATCAGGCAAGGAAGGTGAGAGACCTGCATGACTGAGTGGAGACCTGCTGGATAAACTAAAGGGCAAGAAGAAAATGCACAGGCAGTGGAAGCAGGGACAGGTATCCTGGGAAGAGTACGGGGACACTGCCCAGTTGTGTAGGGATGGGGTCAGGAAGGCCAAGGCGCAGCTGGAGTTGAGCTTGGCAAGGGGTGCAAAGAATAATAAGGGCTTCTACAGGTATGTCAGCCAGAAAAGGAAAGTCAAAGAAAGCGTCCCCTCCTTGATGAGCAGGACCGGCAAACTGGTAACAATGGATGAGAAGAAGGCTGAGATACTCAAAGACTTCTTTGCCTCAGTCTTCACTGGCAATGTCTCTTCCCGCAAGTCTAGAGGGGATGGACTGCAAGATGGAGACTGGAGAAGCAAAGTCCTTCCCTCTGTAAGAGAAGATCAGGTTCGAGACCACTTGAGGAACCTGAACATACACAAGTCTACAGGACCTAATGAGGTGCATCCCAGAGTCCTGAGGGAATTGGCTGACGTAGGTGCCAAAAAGCCACTCTCCATGATATTTGAAAAGTCCTGGCAGTCAGGTGAAGTCCCTGGAGACTGGAAAAAGGGAAACATTGCACCCATTTTTAAAAAGGGTAGCAACAAGGACCGTGGGAACTACCAGCCTGTCAGCCTCATCTCTGTGCCTGGGAACACAAGGACCGTGGGAACTACCAGCCTGTCAGCCTCATCTCTGTGCCTGGGAACA
>NW_010539825.1:0-229 GCF_000687285.1 Phaethon lepturus
TGATGGCCCATGGACTAAGAAAGTGGTATCTCAGTGTATATATTAAAAGACAGGAAGAGTAGTAATGAATAATTGGAACGTATTGAAAAGCATAGGACCCGGGCATGACGTAAATGGTATGGAATAAGGGGTGGATACTGTCCTGGTTTCAGCAAAGATAGAGCTGGTTTTCTTCACAGAAGCTAGTGTGAGACTGTGTTTTGGATTTGGGATGAGAAACTGTTGATAA
>NW_010539825.1:901-1140 GCF_000687285.1 Phaethon lepturus
GAAGGATGTCTCAAAGATCTGGGAGGAGCTCTGGGATCACAGGGGACTCTCTAGCCAAGGCAAAACAGTCTCTCTGAATGGAATGCCCACTCTAGCTGTGCTGGAGGTGTGTGTCTATGATCCCTGTTGACTTCTGGGATCAGAGGGGATTCTCTAGCCGCCTGAACAGCATCTCTATGACCTGAATGCCACTCTCGATGTTTTGCAGGTGTGTCTCCACGATGTGGCAGGGAGACTGG
>NW_010539825.1:1410-3233 GCF_000687285.1 Phaethon lepturus
GTGTGTCCAGGACATGGGAGGACTTCCAGGATGGGAGGGGACTCTGTAGCTGCTGGAACACCGTCTCGATGGCCGCAATGCCACTCTGGTCACCCTGGACCTATATCTCCATGATGCGGGTGGACTGCTGGCATCGGAGGCGACTGACTAACCATGGGAAAATTGCCTGTAGGACGGGAATGCCCCTCTAGCCACCCCAGAGGTATGCCTCTAGGATCCGGGAGGACCTCTGGGATCAAATGTGACTCTCTCTAGCAGTGTGAAAGAGGACTCTATGGCCCAGAATGCCACTCTAGGCATCCTGGAGGTATGTCTCTGTGATCGAGGCGGATTTCAGGGATCGGAGGTGAGCGTCTAGTTGCCAGGCAACCCGCTCTATGACCGGAATGCCGCTCAAGCCATTCAGCAGGTACGTCTCCATGATGCAGGAGGTATTCGGGGATCAGAAAAGACTCTCTAGCCATGGCAATACCATCCCTGCATGCCGGAAGGCCACTCTAGCCCTGCTGGATGGATGTCATTGTGATGCGGGAGGACTTGTGTGTTTGGCACGGAGTCTCGAGGTGCTTTGACACCATCTCTACCACTGGAATGCCGCTCTGGCTGTCTTGGACTTCTAGGATGGGAGGGGACTCTCTAGCTGGGGGAACACCATTGACAATGATAGGGAGGCCTGTATGGCCATCCCAGACATATATTTCTCTGATCTGGGAGCATTTCCAGGATCGGAGTGGAGTCTATATCTGCCGGAACATCATCTCTCTGATCAGAATGCCAGGCTAGCCATGCCGGAGGTATATCTCCATGACTGGGAGGCCGCCTGAGGTCAGAGGGGAGTCTTCAGATGCTGGAACACCATGTCTATGGCAGGAATCTCTAATCCCAGAGGACTTCAGCCTCCACGTTTCTCTAGCCTTTCCTTACCCTCTGGCCTCACACATCTTTCTGGCCTACAACACGTGGTCAACTTCCACTATTTTCTGGCCTCTACCTCCCCTCCAGCCTCCCACCCCTTTGCGGCCTCCCACCCCTTGTTGGCCTCCACTTTTTTCTGGCCTCTACCTCCCCTCCAGCCTCGGACCACTTTGCAGCCTCCCACCCCTTGTCTGCCCAGAGCTTTGTGGCCTCCCACCCCTTTTCTGCCTCTGTTGACTCTGTAGTCACCGGAACAAAGTCTCTTTGTCCAGCACGCCCCTCTTAGCTGCCCCAGAGGTATGTCTCCATGATCAAGGAGGACAGCTGGGATAGGATGGGACTCTCTAACTGATGGAACACCGTTTCTAGGATTGGGACGCCACTCTAGCCATTCCCCAGGTACGTCTCCAGGATCTGGGAGAATTTTGGCATTGGAGGGCACTCTCTAACCGCGGGAGTACCATGTCTAGGACTGCAACGCCACTCTAGCTGTCCCGGAAGGATGTCTCAAAGATCTGGGAGGAGCTCTGGGATCACAGGGGACTCTCTAGGCAAGGCAAAACCGTCTCTCTGACCGCAATGCCACTCTAGCTGCGCTGGACGTATGTGTCTATGATGCCTGATGACTTTGGGGATTGCAGCGCATTCTCTACCCGCCCGAACAGTGTCTCTATGACCTGAACGCAACTCTCCATGTTTTGCAGGTGCGTCTCCACGATGTGGCAGGAATCCTGGGAGCGTCGGTGACTCTCTAGCTCCCAGAACAAAGTGTGTCTTACTGTAGCTGTCCTGGAGGTCTCTCTTTGATGCGGGAGGACTTCCTGGCTTGGCGGGGCCTCTCGAACCACCGCAAGACTGTCTCTATGGCAGGGAAGGCACCCTTACCGCCCCGGGGGGGTTGGGTTTTG
>NW_010539825.1:3308-3818 GCF_000687285.1 Phaethon lepturus
GCTGCCTGGGAGGTTATGTCTCTATGCTGCGGGAGGAAAGCTGTCTTTGGAGGGGAGTCTCTGTCTCCCCGAAGACGGCCTGTATGGCCGCAACGCCCGCCTAGCCGGCCTGGAGGTGTGTCTCCAGGACATGGGAGGACTTCCAGGATTGGAGGGGACTCTCTAGCTGCTGGAACACCATCTCGATGGCCGCAATGCCCCTCTGGCCACCCTGGATCTATTTCTCCATGGTGCGGGTGGACTGCTGGCGTCGGAGGCGACGGACTGACCGTGGGAAAATCGCCTGTAGCACCGGAACGCCCCTCCAGCCGTCCCAGAGGTATGCGTCCAGGATGCGGGAGGACCTCTGGGATCAAATGTGACTCTCTCTAGCGCTGTGAAAGCTGTCCCTACGGTCCAGAACGCCACTCTAGCCATCCCGGAGGTGTGTCTCCGTGATCGAGGCGGATTTCTGGGACTGGAGGTGAGCATCTCATTGCTGGGCAACCCGCTCTATGACCGGAATGCCAC
>NW_010539826.1:0-1882 GCF_000687285.1 Phaethon lepturus
CAGGAAACCCAGATCCTGGGAGTGGAAGACAAAGCACATGGAGGAAAGATGCTGCGCTCATGTCTGCCGCTGCCTTTTGCTCTCCCTTTGAAAAGGGGGAATCTTTGGAGGCTTTTTTATATTTCACTCTTTCTTTCTCCTCCTGTCCTTTTAAAAGTTTAATCCCTATTTCTGTAGCTTCTCTACTATCTGCTGCGTCACTGTGGTTTTTTCTCTATAACTCGAGAAAGCGTATTTTATTTATTATAGCTTAAGACACTCAGCTTTTAATTTGCAAGAACTCATTTCCCTCCAATTTTGTTTCCCTTCCAAACCGCCTTCACCCACTCCATCCCCCAGCACTGCCTTTTTCCCTCTGGCAAATTCCCACTGTGTCAAGGAGTGCTGCTTACCCTGGGCCCAAACCTGATGCTCTCCTCTCCCTCTCCCTCTCCCTCTCCCTCTCCCTTTCCCTCTCCCTTTCCCTCTCCCCTCTCCCCTCCTCACACCTCCCTCTCCCTCTCCCTCTCCCCTCCCCTCCTCTCCCCTCCGGGCGAGGGACACCAAGGACAGGACGACCAAGCCCAGTGTGCAGAATTCAAACGGAGACCCAGCAAAGCAGCCAGCTCAGTTTAAACTTTGACCTTTTCCTTCTCTCTGCCGTGATACACAACAGGCACTTACCAACGCCAGGCTGGTGAAATAACAGCCTTTTTTTTGTTGTTTTGTTTTGTTTTTACTAACGATGAAACTGTGCCAGAGGAAAAGTCAATCTTTTTGATCTTTTGTAAAGCCAGCAAATAGCTCCATGTTACCAGTTTAGCTATAGGTGTGAAAAATATTTACAGGGTTCTATTTAAAACTAAATAAAAAGAAAATAAAAATCAGTGACCAAGTCTCCTTCCACCCTCAAAAATAATAAACCATGCCTTCCATTAACTCTTCTTTGAAAGTTTTCTTCTTTTAGGTATAGAAAACTGTTAACTCCCCCTGGGGAATACATTTTTAATTATTGCTACCACTTTGGATTTTGTTTTTAATTACAGAGTCAGTGCTGAACAAAATTATATTTTAAATTAGTTGAGTTCTCTAATTATTTTAATTTCTTTTATTTTTTAGGTCTTTTAAATGTCAACGGGATAAGTCTTTCACATCTCCCAGTCAGTTAAGGAAAACAAATGCCATTCCTACTTGATGTTCTTTAAGCCTCAGTGATTTTGTTATTTTAACATCTCTTAAACGTAAAGAATTTTTCAAGATGTTAATTCTCCCACCAATAAACTTAATTAAAATGTACATTTAAATGAAAGAGATAATTAATTCACACCATTCCATTTGCTTATTACTTGACAGTCAGGGTGTATTAAAAGCTCAGACCTGTGAAAAGAAAACACGGAGAAAGTGGCACAAATAAAACAATCGGCATCAAAATATCATTTTCTGTCACCATTTTCCTATGTTCCTATAATAAAACTGTCAACTGCGTGAAGTTATTTTCTGCTTTTTATGAGCATGGATTATCCTCACTTTCCAGTGAATTAATTTCACTGACACTGTAAATTTTTGTTTGTGCTCGTTTTTCTTTTTAATTTTAGAAGTCATGATAGTTATGGCTATTGCTATATTTAAACACCCCCTCACCCACCCACACCCCTGAACAGCCGCCTGGACTATCAGTAACTTTTTCCAGTTAATTCTGTATAACAAGTCAGTGTTTCCTTTGTTTGAAAGGTGACTCCTAGAACCACTCACTTCCAAATAGGAATAATACCCATTTTGGGTTTTATTGTTATTGTTTTCTTTACAAAAAAATCTAAGCCATTTGGGATTTTGAATGGAATGTGTTTTGTTTCAAAGCAAATAAATAATGTTTGTGGAAAGTCTAATAATTAGCAAACCGCTC
>NW_010539826.1:1913-8408 GCF_000687285.1 Phaethon lepturus
CAGGCGGCTGTATTGATTGGGGCGCAAGCGAGCTCTGGTAAAGCCGAGCAGCGCTGGCCTTTCGCTGGCCGGCTGACTAATTCCTAGGCACCTACCATCACCAAAAGAAAGGCACGCAGAAACAAAGTTGGTTTTGTCAGCAGCTCTAGTCCCCCTTCGCTCTGCCCAGAGGCACCTCCTCGATGCGGGTGGGCACGGCGCTGCCCGCCCAGCTGCCCTCCGGGAGGCTCACGGGGCGCATGCCGGTTTCCTCCCCGGCTCCCCGAAGGATATCAACAGCTTTCAAGAGGCTGCAGCCATGCCCCATGTCTCTGCCGGAGCCTCACTAGCGGCCTTCCCAGCCTTGAGATGGGGGAAGCAAGCCCCAGCAGCTGAAAAAAAAGGGGAGGCAAAGCATCACTTTTGGCCAGAGCATCACGGAGAATGGAGAGAATGGAGAGACAACAGGAGTTGTCGCTTTGGGGTTTGGTAGGTTGCTTGTTTTGGATGGAGAGAGGTTTGCGCAGCCCACCTGGGAAAGTAATGATGGGCGATGAGAAATCTCAGCTCCTGGAGGTCTCCCCCTTCACCCGCAAAGGCAACCAGATAACCCCTCCCCAGTCGGCTTTCCAGGGAAGGGCAGGTCTTACTGAAACGTGTGGGCTTGTAATGGCCAAAACATCTGACTGAAGCCTCCTTTATGAAGCTGTTCTTAGGAAGTTGTGAGCAGTGGCTAAGCTGAGGAGCCTTTGTGGTACAAGCTGTCTTTGGCAGTGTGAACACAGTTGATCTGTTCTTGATTGCATGACTGGCTAGGAAATTTTGACTGCAAAGACTCCATGTGACTGTCAAGAAAAAAAAAAAAGAAGAGTAAAGTACAAAGGCTATTTTGGGCATAATAGCTAGTCATTCTGGACACTAAGGAAATATCCACATACACACACATCACAGAACATTACATATATGGAGAAGCTATGATAGCTCATCCTGTCTGATGGTTTCCATTAAAAAGTCCTGCTTTCAAGGATGTCATCATTCACTCATAACTCTGGGACAAAACTAGACACACTGTACCCCTTGAAAAATGGGAAGAGAGTTGTAAAAAAACTGCTATCCAAACCCAGTAACTTGATGCAAAGGTAGCATTTTATTAGTAAAAGTTCTACCAAAAAATGGTTCATAGTAGAGTAACACAATTGCTTTGTGCATCTATACTTTCAGCGACCATCAATATATTGTATTCTTTTGATATTCCACTTCCCACATGGGACTCAGAAAAGTGTTTACAAACATTAATTATTTCAGTGTTGCTGTCAGGTAAAGCATAAATTATTCCCATTTGACACATGAAGAAACCAAAGGTCAAAGAGGTTCAGTGTGATAAAGAAACTAATTGCATAAGATGAGACAAGTGTCACTAATTCTCTAACAGCTTTCTTCCAGACATCACCTCTTTCTTCAGCTACAGAAATGTGTCTCCTTGCCTTTGGAGCAGAAAAAACAAAGACAAATTAATTTGATTATCATTGTGATTTAGAAATGTACTTCAATAAATATGTGCCATATCTCCTTTGAGACTGCTGTACTCGGGGGTGGGGGGACAGGGATGTTTCTGCAGTGAATGATTGACCAGAACAAAAATAGATGTATTGTCACCCTGGAACATTTGAGCTTTAATCTTTAAAGTGGGCAGAGTAATGTATTAGAGGTGCCGAAGTTGTGCAGGTTACAAAGCGTAAGGTGGTACCTCTCCTGGGAGGAGCTTTCCCACATTCATGTAGGTGGAAACACCCTTCCACGTAGCACTGCTTGTCAGAACCGAACATGTTAAGAAATATCCACCATTGAAAGGCTGAGAGGGTTGGGGTTGTGCAGCCTGGAGAAGAGAAGGCTCCGGGGAGACCTTCTTGCAGCCTTCCAGTACCTAAAAGGGGGCTTATGAGAAAGATGGGGACAGACTTTTTAGCAGGGCGTGTTGCGACAGGACAAGGGGGAATGACAAGCTAAAAGAGGGCAGATTTCTGCTAGATATAAGGAAGAAATTTTTCACCATGAGGGTGGTGAAACACTGGCACAGGTTGCCCAGAGAGGTGGCAGATGCCCCATCCCTGGAAACGTTCCAGGTCAGGTTGGACGGGTCTCTGAGCAACCTGATCTAGTTGAAGATGTCCCTGCTCATTGCAGGGGGGTTGGACTAGATGGCCTTTAAAGGTCCCTTCCAACACAAACTATTCTATGATTCTATGATCAATTCATTAAAAACTAAACAAAAATAAAACCAACACAACCTTTCTACCTTGGATGATTTCTTTTAAGTGACTAGGACACATTTCTCTCACCTCTTCATGCTTGTTTCCCACAACGTAGAAAGGGTTCTTGTGCTGCCTGGTCTTTGCATATTAATAGATTATTGGGCTGCAGGAGCTGGAGCTTCAGAAAAAATACACAAGTACTGGAGATGAGCAAATACTAAGCATTACAGTTTCACTTCTGATGGGCTCACAACTCCAGATGCTGCTGTAAACAATTTAATTTCTGTCAAGCTCGTGACCCCACTTGTAACTTCTGTGACCCCACTTCTGGTCATGACTTTTAGTTTGGGAACTGCTGCTGAAGATCCCACATTGTTTATTTCAAACACTATGCTCTGAGCTGCTAACTCTTCCCCCTCTGCCCCAACTAATGAAAACACCAGGAATCGGACTCCAAGAAAGTTGTGAGGTGGAAAATTTTTAAATATGGTCATTTAGAGCCTTTTCTTTGAGCCTACCTTTCTGTTTTAACGCCTCCTCCCCTTCTGCAGGATGCACGCGTGACAATTACAGCCTTACCACCCTCCACAAATTTACAGTGCGCAAAGTACTGGTGACCTCCTCTGGAAAAGTTCTTGTAAAAAAGAAACCCAGCCCACAAATCATATGCTATCTGATACTGTGGAGAACTCACAGCTTTTCCTTAATGTAGAAATTCCCGGTGATTGATGCCAGCCCATCCCACACCTTTGTCCTGCTCCAGCTGAGCCTGCAGCGACTCCCTTTGCCAGGAAGCTGTGTCCGGGCCTCTGCTCCCAGAAACTGCTGGGAAAGGAGCATCTGGCTCCCAGCTCCCAAATTTGGGACCCGTTTGGTTCCTACATCTTTCCAAACAGCCAGATGTGTGTTATAGCTGCAGAGACCTTTTGTGTTCAGTTTTCTAGGGCATCACCGGGATCAAAACTTCCATTTTGTGGAAGTGAAGAAAAAGGGAGCCAGAGGAAGAACTGGCCCCTCACAGGAGGGAAAGCAGGAGAAGGAAGGAGATCTGTCTCTGCAAGAGCAGGGGTTGGAACGTTTCTTGGTTTCTCTCTTTCCCCGAGCGGTGGTGGTGCAGTGGGACAGGAGCTAGCGAGCAGCCAGGGAAGCCTCCCCACGGGCAGGCTGCTGCTAATTAGAGTCAAAATCACCTCGTCTCGCCAGCTGCCAACGCCACAGCTTGCCTGAGTGGCGTGTGGCCTTTGGTGCTTCTTTATGATGCGTAAAGAAACTCTAAAAATTATATTTTTTCTTTTAGCGTTAGAAATTCAGGTGTAGCCTGGTTTGGAAATCTCGCTGGCAACCAGGGAGCAAGGGGAAACAATGACATTACAAGAGCCAAGAGAGTGAAAGCCGAGCAACCGAGAACCATTAGCAGAGTTGCCAGGTCTAATGGTTTTCCTTATAGGCTGGAGGATTTCAGACCCTCTTAAGGTTTTGGAGGGATAAACTGGGCCTGCAGGAGGAGCTCCCCTGGCTGGTCATTCCCTTTCTCCCACTTGCCTCCTGGAAAAAAAAAAAAGAGTCACCCAGAGGTGCTCCAGCTGCATCCCTTTAAAGGGCCAGGTGCCCAGGGCTTTGCTTCCCAGCTTATCACTGTTGCCCTGCTCACCACTTCACAAGAGGTGGAGTGCAATGGTAGGAGGCATATGATAAGAAGAGCTAAAGAAAGACCAGTAGCTAAGATAGCTGCTCAATTAACGAACGCAGCTAGGCTAAATTGTGTTTGGAGGAAGATAATTAATTTTGGAAACTGCAAGGATGAAGGAATTTTGTGCGTGAAATTTAACCTGCATTTATAGAAGACAGGAGTGCGTAATTATGTTTTTCTGTAGGGGCTGGAGGAGTTCCTGGGGGTGCAGCATGAATAATTGCAGCCCATTGTAACAGTGCCCAAGTTTCCAGCTCTGCTTGTCAGTGCTATGGGTAAAGTCAGGAGTTGGAATCGTGGCTGTAGGATACAGAAACTGAGGCAGAAGTAGGATAGCCTTCCCCGAGGTTGTGGGACTGTGCAAAGCAGCACTGCCCTGGGATTTGGGGCGAGTGGAGGTGGGAGAAAAGCAAGGGTTTTCTCTGTGGTAAAGCACAGTTTGCTAATTATTTCTTGTAACAGTGCTGTGAAGAACTCTGTTTAAGCAAGCAAACACAGTTCTGACATATCATTCCAGGGACTTGACTTTGAGCTGTAGATACCAGGCCTGATCACCACCTGGTCTTTGTATTACGATAAGTTCTTCTGACTTGCTTCATCTGTCACGTTATAGCTACTTCTTTGTTTTGCTGATTAAAAAAATATTTATGGAATGGCAATGAATTAAGTATGGAAGAAAAGTCTACAATAATGGAAACTGTGGCACAAACCATGTAAAAGGAGCCGTAAGTTAGTTCTGAAAAATCTCCCCTTGCCTTTCTCTAGCTATTTCACAGTTTCTCTGTATGTTAACGTGTTCCACACAGGGGTCAGCAGTAGTTAACCGTAATGAGGTAATTACAAGGTACATTGAGTACAGATGTATGTTAAGGGACATACATTAAGGATGTAGACTAATGGTGCTGTGGTGACAGCAAGTTCAAGACTTGTAGTAGTATTCTGTACATTGAATGTCTTTAATATCACTCTTTTTTTTTAAGTAGGCTTTATCAGCTTTGTTTTTCCTGACTACCATATGTATTACCAACTGTATATTTATACGTGTGCGTGGAAACTAATGACAGAGGTCAGGGATGTCAATCTAATGATGCAGAACAGCTAATAGATGTGTTTGTATTTTTTGGTCCAAGATTTCTTTGTAGATTTAAAATCACCCCATTGCTGTTGAAATGAGAATATACGTTTTTGTTTTCTTTTTGTGTGTATGTGATTTTGAAAAAAATAGCTGCAGATTAGGTGAAGAGGAAGCAGGCGGAAGGTTGGTCAAGTGGAAGAACAGCATTGGCCACAGAGAAGACGAATAATGAGTGAGAGGAATTGGGAATTGAGGCAAAACATATGTTTACATTATGAGCACAGCTCTTATAGATGCCTGAGCTACCTTAAGCGAGGTAGTGCGAGTTCTTCTGGCAGGAGGCACACAGCAGCAAGCAGCTCAGCATGGGCTGTAAAACTTGCTGCAGGCTGGCAAAGGCACTGCCTTGGGTGTGCGTTGAGCTGGGCTGCTGTGATATTACTACCAGCACTACGGTGGTGTACACCTCACATCTCTGCTGCACAAAGGCACTGAGAGCAAATTCTGAATCTTCTTGTGGAGAGAATGAGGAACCTTATTGAGGGAGAAGGATGTAAATTTTTGAGCCCTGAGGTGAAGCAGCTGCATTTTGGGTCTTGGGGTGGTTCAGTATCAATCAGAAATTTCACTCCACAAGGATGTGGCATAATTTTATTAATATGCGCCTAGCAAGAAGATATTATGATGAAAGAGTAGCAGAAAAATCTCATTAAGATATTCTGTATTCAATGTGAGGTTTGAATATTATATAGTTATTGATACAGGAAGCCACAGGCTTGAGAAGGATAGAAAAAAATATTGAAGAGCATAACAAAAAATATCCTAAGCATTGAAACAAGGTGCAGTAGAAAAAACAGCATGTTAATGCTTAATTAAAGGACCACCACCTAGATGGAAGATGCATTTCGATTAAGCCGGCATCTTTAACTTAGGTATTTTCCAAACTGTATGCTTGACTTTACAACTTGATTACTTTAAATGATGGTGTTTCTATCTTCAGTAATATATGTATATAATACACATTGTATATTATGCCTTACAATTAAATCCCTGTAGGGAGAATGGATCTTCATCTAAAGCAACATAACAGAATGAATTTTGTGTGCGACTCGGTTACCTGTTGTGACATATACACAGACACATGAGCGTACGCATGTACCATGGAGGTATATGCTTATATAAATGCACCCATTTAAAGATGGGCTCTTATTTACCTTGCTAATGTAATTATCAGCATGAAACTACACTTAGAGACACTATCAAATTAAACCTGCCTTAACCTTTCGAATGATGAAACAGGCAACAAAACAAAACAAACCAAGCCCTAAAAGCGAACCGTGTAAAGAGACTGTGTTTACAACCAGAAGGGACAGAAATACACTTTCTTTTTAAACTGCAGCTTTTCCCTCAAGCCAGCACCTAGCGCTCCAAGCGCTCGGGGAGCGGCAGCCGGCAGAGCCAAGGAAGCCCCGTTCCCTGCAGGATCGGTACGCGGGACC
>NW_010539827.1:0-202 GCF_000687285.1 Phaethon lepturus
GGGCCGTACCTCACGGGCTCTGCGGTCATGTTTCCGCCGCCGCTGCTCGGTGCGGCCGGCCGGGCCGGAACCGGGCTCAGGCGCTAAAAGGAGACAAAGCCGTTATTGCCACCACCGCCAGCTCCGCCGCCATCTTATCGGAGGGAGGCTGAGGGAGACCTGCCTCCTGCCGCCTTCCTCCTTCGCCGACTCCCATTGGCTC
>NW_010539827.1:285-17694 GCF_000687285.1 Phaethon lepturus
AGGGCGGGTTACATCACTGGCAGGGGCCTGACGTCACGCACCAGGTCCCGTGACATCATTTCAAAACAAAGTGTATTGACGACTTTGCCCAGCAGGGGGCTCCGGCCTACCGCAGTCCCGATGGCCGCGGCCATTGTGGCGGAAGCCAAGAGCTAACAGCGAGGGTCGGGTCTTACCAGCCACCCACTTCACCCTTAAGAGGGCTGCGGCTTTGGGCGATTCTGCAACCGGGATTCAACGGCATCAAGTTAATCATGGCATTGAAATACATCAGCTATACGAAGAGTAACACTACGATACCAGCCAAACTCTAATGAATGACCCTAACCCTCTGTGGGGTTCAGCCATCAAACTCAGACCAGGACATGAGTGCAGAAGCAAGCTTTGGAGGAGACTGTTTCCCTAAGTACTGAATAAAAAGACAGCACAATACAAATACACTGAGAATTATCGAGGCTGAACTTGTTGAACAGCACCCAAGTTACACTGCTAGCTAGGGCTTCACAAGCTCAGCTTTGCTACAACTTTTTTTTTTTTAAAAAAACCAGAAAATTCTTTCAATAAAGAAATACATCGTTGGCATCTTCACGTAAGTATGCCAAGATAATTCTCCCTGCTTGTACAAGCAGCTTCTACATTCCTGTCAGATGTTAAAATATGTATGAAAAGAAGAGGATTGGAATACATCTCTATTCAGAGGGAAAGGAGTTACATGCTTTCGTGAGAAGGCTACCGAACTCCACTGGCTGGCATTTTCATGTAAACTTCCATTTTCCCACATGACCAAAACAGAACGGACCACCAAAACCACATCCAGTACTGCACAGAATTTAACACAGGTGACAAAAGTATTATTCACTTACTATGAAGAAAACCGTTTTGAAAATTAACATATTTTTCTGTAGAAACTAAAAAAAAAAAATACCACATCACCTGGTTTCATAATGCAATGTGCAAAGTATGAGAAAAAAAATCGTAAGAGCAAGCATTGTCACCTTAAATATAACTACTCCTTAATATCTATTTCATTCTAAAAGGCAATGATAATAGAATAAATAGTGGTTTTGCACTTCAGCACATACAAACTTATGCATCCCAGGAAAATTCTACAAACTGATCTGAACAGAATTTGCTTTAGAATTTAACGTTTCACCCAAGAACTGCATCCTGTATTTCTTGAGTTTTAGTAAAACCAAAGAGCAGATTGAATAATAGTTTTGTTAACAAATGCTAGCTCATGGTCAATGCTACAGTTTTAAAAGACCAAAGCATCACCTGCCTTCTAGCTAAATTCTAGAAGGAAAAAATAAATTCGTGTTAACTGACTGCTACAAACTGCATTAAAAAACTGAAAAAAGCCATTCTATTTTTTTTTCCACCAGACAGATGAATTAAACCAGAAGCATTACCTATCCTTAGCTCTGCATTATTATTCCAATTGTGTGATTAAAATAAGAACACAAAACATTTATTTTCTTCATCAAGGGATTTAGTCTGCTTTATGGACTAATATCCTACAGATTTAGAATAACTACATAGATATATTTATTACTTTTACTCTACAATATTTTTTCCTTTTACTATTTTCTCCAATTCACAAGTTTAGATACGAGTTGCACATGAAAAAGAAATCCTGTTGTGAGAAAAGGTCAAGATAAAGGAAGAATGGAAATGTTCCCATCTCCCAACAATTACTCCAGAAGACAAAACCTGATACTATCATGAGGTTGTCAAAAAACAGACTGTAGAAGCACACTGAAATTTGTGTATAGACAGATGGTGCATGCATCTGTAAAGAAATATTCTGCACATCTAACATACCTAGAGTTAGGTTTCCCCAGCATACAGGGCCCCTTTCCCCAGCGCTCTACTAATAGACACTGCTGGCTGCTCCAATATATCTGGAAGAATGGGGATTCAGAGTTTAGTTTGCAGGACAAACCAAGGGCCACTGTAGAGTCTCATTACTCTGACATTATATTTTTTTATAATGATAGTAATTAGTTTTCTTAAGTAGATATTACCCTACTTTTAAGAAAAATGGCTGAAAGACATGTATAGTTATCAATTGACAAGAGAATATTTTAATAACTTTATGTGCTCCTGACCTAGAAATACAGACTACATATACATCGTTTTCAGATTACTACCTGTGATAGAAGTAGCACAGTTAATGCAGAACAATAAAACACCATGCTTATGTTAATTTTATAGGAATGGTCAAGATCTGAGTTTTTAAATGGAATAGATTACGTGCAATGAAGCTCATTCTCTATTTGTCAGAGGAAAAGCATGATAAAAAACTGAAAACAGATGACTGCTAACTCAAGAGCCTGAGTTTGTTCTTTGCTTTGCTGTTATTCTATTCCCTTTAAGAAAGTTCAAAGTGATGGTGTGGCATCAGTTGAGTAGTGGTTTGTATTTGATAATTAAACCTCAGCATGAGAAAGCAGTAAACATCGAGGTCCAATACAGGAACCAAGTGCCAGTACTTTCCCAAATCCTTTGTAAGAATTAATTTCTCATAGCAGATGAAAGCACTTATTTTAACTTCTTAAAAAAATCTGATTTCAGCATAAGTGATTTTCTGTTATAGAGTGGATAATTTTTAAAACACAATCAGAAACTATTGCTAATAAACCATAAACGAACGCTACAGACCATTATTTTCTCCCGACAAAGTTTGGCTACAAGATGCCATGATCTAGCATAATCTGATGTCATGGGCAGCATACCCAAACAAGCGTAAGCGATCCAGGCATCTGATTTTCTTTCGATGTTCCAAATGTTTAGAAAGTTAAGCAACTGACTTTCTTCAGTACTTCTAAAACTTGTACTTTGATTTGTCGGGAATATAGGTTAGGAATAGAAAACCCCAAAACACTGTTATGCTTACTTCTACACTTTTTTAACAGGGCTCCAAATAAGCCTTGCTGTACATTTAGTTAGATGTCTAATAGTTGTGACCATAAAAGCATCTACATTTTTCTCCTAAAGCCTCTAGGCAGCCATCATCTCACCATATTACCCTGACACTGATGGCTATCCCATTGCCTGCCAAAAGGTTTAACTTGTTCTTACCCTCCTGTCTGAATGAGTATCTTAATCACATGATTGCATAGGCATACTCAGCCACACGGACATCGCCAGCCATGGGATTAATTAAGGTTATTTGCATGAGCAGCAAGCCATACACTGAAGATAAGAGCACTGAGCACATTCTCCATCTTGCTGGAGGACTAAGCAGTTCTGCCCCTGAAGAGCATGTGTTTATGAAGCATCTCTGTTAAAGCCTTAACTGCAGGAATGACTGCTAGACACCACCGTTAAGAAGCACGTTCTGTGCTGAACACTAGAATGGTTTGAAAACAGGAGCTTCCATAAGTTGTAGATAACACAAACCATCACCTAGATGAATCCAATTAGATTTACTGTCTTGCCTAGGGCTTAGCTCAGAGAACTCGCTAAATTATTTTTAGCTATTATTCCAAAATATTTTTTAAATATACCACAGCCCCTTATCAAAAGCAGAAAAAGTAGCAATCCTTGAGGCCAGCCACATTAACAAAACCACACAGTCCATTTTCAGCTACAGCATATACCATTTCCTCCTTTTATTGTAAGTGTTCTCTAAAGCTGAGTTTTTATGGTACTTCTGAGCAGTTTAATGTCTCACTTTCTAAAGGAGATGGCCTCATCAAACTCCCAGCTTTAGCATACCAGTTCTCAAATGCACTGCCTCTTCCACCTTTGTTCTGCTGGTCCAGAACTGTATTATACTAACTAGTTAGTGAGATGCACGTGCCGATGGTCCCAAAGAATCACTTTGGGTACCAATTATAGCCAGCCATTACCTCGCAACTGCTGCACAAGTCAAATCTTTCCAGAATGCACCCTCTCTAAATCTGCTACAGGTCCTTGCAAGCACTCAATCTTCTTTTGCTCCACTATCACACTTGTTCCCCTCCTCCATGCGCTTCAGTTTCAGCCTAGAGAGCAGAAAAACTGTTGGGAAAAGTAAGCGTTATTTTAATTTCATATGTCAGCACATGCAAAGAGGAAAATCCAAAACTCTCAACATCTATACCACCTTAAGCAGAAAGCCAAGGTGTCTCCACCATCCACCAGCATGATGCGCAACTGTTTAAAGTTAGTTAATATATGATTAAATGCTTTTTAGAGGAATAAAGCATGCGCCACATCAGAAAAATTAGAAACAAGTCTGAAAGTTTAAGAAAAAACATTACTTCTTTAGAATGAGATGGTAAGCCACTTTCACCTGCACTGCTAATCACTGAAGTACAACCAACCTAAAAGTTTATCGGAAGCATTGTACGAACGGGGAAGGAAAATAAGCAACAGTTACAGCAGTCCAGAGTTGTTCCAGGCAAATCTATAGTGCTAACTAGATTCCACCTCCAGAAATGCTATTAGTGGATCTGTCTGGGACTCCGGGAAGCCAAGATTTTCACCTCAGAACAGCTGTCAAAGACAAGTAAGAACCATGCAATATTTATGGTTATTAGTTGGCTACACAAAAAGATGTCCAGTACTGACATTTTGGGCTGCAATTTCCCACATAAACACATATATGTTACTAATCCAGTCTACTCAGCCAGACTCAGGTTATTCACTTATACAGACATTTTTAATAACACATTGAAGCAATAGTGGAAGAAAAGAGCTTTGGTTGGTTGGTTTTATGTTAAAGTTCAAAAGACACAGGAGCATGGATTAGACTAAAAAGTTTTATTGAAACTTGTCCAAAAATCCAGTCAGGCACACAATTTAACCATTCCACTAAGGCTTGTCGTTCAGCATGGCATAGAAAAATGCATCTCAACAAGTTGAAACATCAAACAACTAAATTAGTGAAGTTAAGGCACTTGAGATGTGTGTTAATCTAGCAAAATTGCGTAAGAATAACATTCTACTTTGAATGATATAATCCTTTCTGAGATTCAATCTAAAGCGTCCAAATTCTGTCACCCCTTGAGACAGGGGAGAGGCAGAAGTAGGAGACAAAAGCCTCATCATATTTTCCTCTGACTAGTAACCTCCAAGGCCACCACAGCCTACAGAAGGAAGTATTACTGAATCAGGCTGCAAAGATTTCCTGTAGTACAGGTGCTGAACTACACAACAGTTTGGGCTGAGGTACGAGGTCTTCCACTCAAGAATCCTTAAGGCAAAGTATCTTGGTGAGATTAGAGAACAAAAGGAGAGCACAAAAAGCACATGCATTCAATTGTAAGGCTAACAAATCTTTCCTGGGGTAACAATATTTCTGCTGAGATCAGATACCTCTGCCCACTCCCATAGCCTTCCCAAGGATAAAAACTTTGAGAAAATAAATGGAGAATGCAAGAACTTACATAGTCACCAAAAATCTGATACCTGTCGGTTTGTCAGGGCTCCAAGTAGTAACTTGAAAGTCACTTAGCAACCTGTAATTCATGCTACAGAGAGCTAGTTCCCTTTGTAGTTCTGGGTTGTATTTTTGAGGGTGTGAGTATCGGTCAGTACAAGAATATTTTTTTTGGCTCTGAGCCCATGTTACAACTTAAGTGTTGCAGTTTCAGCATTTGGCAAATAAAGTTTGTAATGAATGGTTCAATTAATAACTTGGTTCTACCTGTGGAAAATTCTCCCTTCGTCTGTGAAACCACCTCTTGCATCAAACAGCAGTTAAGTACTCTTCTCAAAAATGAGATACAGCTCTAAGATACACACATTCCACACTGGAATTTGGTGTATGTTCCACGGGTTGCACACAGACTGAGGGAAAAGATTTCCAGGTACATGTCACCTGCTATGCACAAACAGGAAAAAGTGATAAATATTTGAGGGGAAGAAAAATCATATGGAAAACAGATTATCCAATTGAATTTAAAGTACTGTTACTAGTTAGTCTACGGAAATGTAGTTCTAAACATTAAGTTCTGAATTTCACTAGAAGTAGAGTTGTTTAAGAAGATGTAAAGCTTGTGAAAAAGAGATTGCATCTTAATACTCTGTGTCCTTCAGAGCAAATTGCTTGTTATATTTAAGGCACTACATGTTGTCTTTGGTTCAGTGTTTAACTATCTCGTTCAGTGTAAAGAGAGGTAGCACGAACCATACATATTTCTCTCTTCCACTCCATTACATGCAGTTTCAGAGTCGCCACCTTTCTGATGTCACAGATTCTGGGATCCTTTAACTCATTAGGAAACTGCAGGAACAAAATAAAAAACATTCATATTAATTTCATAAGAAACAAAAATGTGCAACATTCCACTTGGCTTTCATATATGCCAAGAAAATCAGAATGAGAAACTGGGCCTGATGCAACTATGACATAAGCAGCTGTGGAGAAGTCCCTTAGAAGCCAGTCTTCTAGTAACTCAAAAGCCGAGACAACCACATCTTATCTACAAGAAAGTTAGCAGAAGTACATAAGACCATTGCATAGACCAGAATAAAAGCTGACCAGTTATTAAACAGGGAATAAGTTCAGCTCTCTTTGGGTCTTGAGAAAAATCTTCATGAAATAACAAGTTTTATTATTCATATATTTTTAAATAAGAACTGACTTCTCATAGAAAGGGGGTAATATTTGCCTATGAGATTAGCCTTCCAGACAAATTAAACTCTTTGAAGAAGCTGAGATGATTAGAAGCTGGTCCCTCAACGTTCCTTCAAAATGCATAAAACCTAGTAAAAACCACACAAGATACCTATACCAATCATATATATATATAAAGTCAATTAATAGTGTTAGACATTTTACAGAAGCAATACCAAAAATGTATGCAGCTTTAAAGCAGACATCCTCCTTGTTCTCACAAGTAAGGATTATTAATTAAGATGTATAAATATGGAGGAAGAGAAAAGTAGGACCCCCCCCCCAACTTACTTTCAGTATAAATTGGCTGAGATATCACTATGAAAATAGAAATATTTTAGAATATGTAATGGCCTGAAAAGGAGAGTACCACAATCTTTCCTTTGGCTAGACTGAAAAATCATGATATCCCCCAAATACCGTTACTTCTGGTGATTATATCGGCCAGTATTGACACTCTTTGAGAAGCAAGTGGAGCATTTTAAAAAAAAGTATTTCCCACAAATTAAATTTCAGAAAATAGGCCGTTTGCTTATTTCTCTATTGCTGGTTTATATTAGTCTTATCAGACAAGGAAATACCAGTCAGCAGGACCGGATTCACTCATAAGCGTACAGTCCAGATTAAAAAAGAAAAAACAAACCCAAACATCTACTCTCAACCTTTAAGTCCTCGTTAGTGTTTACCTACTTCCTTCAAAAAAAGTCTATGGTGGTGTAGCTGTATTGCAATGCACAGGAAAACAATGACTGAAGCAGCAGAAGAAACGTACCTGTATGGGTAGCCATGGTATTTTGATCTGAAGACAGACAGCAACCAGCTGAAGAACACCACCACCAAGCCAATACCAGCAATACACATAACTGCAAGAGATGCAGAATAAGATTCTCTTAATGTGACAGCAGTCCCTGAAAACACCACAGTGACTGGGTTTTTCAAAAGCAGCCTGTAATATTTACAGATTTGGTCAGATGAGACCTGCATTAGAGTCATGGAGAACTGAGTTAATACCAATTTTCTTCCAAATTCCTACTGTAAATCAATTTTATACGAATACTTTAAGAGAAAGTAAGTGCCTTCTTCTGTCCCTTACTAGCAAAATGCTGCAAAGCATCTTTGTACCTCCCCATCTTCCAAAGGGGCTTCGAGTTTACCTTGCAGTTTGCTAAGCAACTCCAAATACTGCCGAAAAAACCAACGATTCACGTCTACTTAGAAGTGGGAAATGTACAAAAATCCACAGTGCAAAAGCATTTCTATTATATAGCATACCGCAAATCTTTAGTCAATATGCCTTCTCTTAAGAGAGAAAAGTATTAGTACTTACTTTTTCTTTTTCCCACATCCATGTCAGACGTAGCAGCTTCATGGAGGAGTACCATTCCTAAAGTAACACCACCATCTATGAACGCTGTTTAAGGCTAAATCAACAAAATACAATAGACTCAATATAATACAGTCATGCCTACTCTCGTAAATTTAGCTCCCAAACCATACCTGGGGCATTAAAACTCAGGGGAAAAATTAAAGACTTCCCAGTCAAACAAGCAACTACAGGGAGAAAAAAGCAACTGAAAGGCATTCATAAAGTCAGCTTGTAATGCTTGACTTTTTAAGTTTAAAATATGAATTGGAAGGTAGAGGTCTTGACACACAATTAAAAACATGCATTTATTATCTCAGCTTGTAATGAAATAGCATTCCATCCCAGAGAGCTCAGTCCCCTCCTAGTACTGTTCTACTCCACTGGAAAAATCCCAAAAGGAATTCAACTCCTGCATTTTACTCAGCTAACAGAATGAATAAAATGCATGCAATATTTAATTTAACAGGGTACCTTTCAAGTAGCAATATTTCAGTCTTTTCTAATTCTTCAATTAAAAAAAACATAAAGCTTGTAAAATTAAGGAAGCACAGAGAACTTAAAAGGCCAGACATTTGCAAAGAATGAATGCCAGCAAAGCAAAATAGTGGATCCAGTGGAACAAAAGACAGAATTCCCAAAGATTTTATTCCATTTCACTATAGACGTTCAGTCCCAATTCTCCTCCTGAAATGAGAAATACCTATCATTGACTGCAACGGGACCATTAAGAAACCTTTCCATTTCAGATGTGGTCTACCTTCAGCACAAGAAAAAAGTTACTTCAACCTACAGGAACCTTGCCAACTTCTACCATTTTAAATGTCTCCAGCAACTGGTAGATTGGGTCCGTAATGTGATGGATAGCAGTAACACAAATAAACATCAACAAAAAGTTTCTAGGTTGAATTTGACTGAGTGCATTAGAAGTACAATAATAATTAGAAAAAGATCAGAAGTCCCCCTCCAAATGGATGTTTGAAGTCTAAAAAAAAAAATCTTTGATAATGAATACACAGAGAGAGTAAGGTTCTTTTAACACTAGCATATTTCAACATCAATTGCTTACTTTGTATTATTTTATTACAAAAAACCCAATGCATCACTTGCTGAATTTGGGATTTTGAATAGATAAAACAAGAGAAAAGGGAGAAATTAGCAGAAGTCACTCTGTTAAAGAATACTACTGTTACAACAGAAGAGAGTTGTTAATCGTTGTCAAGCAGTGACGAGGAGAGGTACTTTGCCTGAAGTTTTGAAATTATGTGCCTATGGTACATCCACTATCCTGTGTATTATAAAATGTAAACAATTTGGGACAGAAGTTGCAAGAAAAAAGATAATATTAACTAAAATTAAAAAATCCTGAATAAAAGAACGCACAGGCTGACACAGGTGACAAGACAAGGAAGAAAAGCTTGAGTCAGAGATGACTCAAGTTACAGATGATGGATCAAAAACATACCTGTGGGAACAGAAGAAAAGAACACTGAATTTTAGAGCATTCTTATGACTGCAAAGAAACATTTTTATACAAATGAGAAAGGCAAAAGCTTTCAACCTGCAAGTTTCCACTTGCCTTTCCTGATAGCATAATACTGGCGTGGAAAATTCTTGAATCGTTAGCATGAACGAGCGGTAAGATTAAAAGTAAAGAAAGTAAGCAAAGAAATAAAAGAAAAAAGATCAGTAATGGAGGAAGGGATTCAGCTAAGTGAGACTGAAAAGATGAGACACACACAGAGGAACAGGGACTATCCTGAAGAATCTTATGACTCCACACAGATCCACATCTTTAACAGTGTATTCATTTCAGACATTAAGCAAGGAAGAAGGTGCTGAGAAAGCAGTAAACATTTTTCTATTGGACTTAGAGATCACTGGCATAGGAAAGGCATAGTTGTCAACAGAGAAAGGCTCTACAAGCTTCTGCATCAGTGTTAGCTGACAGTTATGAGCCTTGACAAAGCACTCTCATAGAAAAGGCAGCAACATCAGCTAACAGAAAAATCGTCACCAACCACATGCTTCCCAGCAGGAAGGATACTGAACAGAAGAACAATGTGTGTTTCTGCCACAAATTGGGCTTGGCTGCTTCCATGGATATAGTTCTGTAAGAGAAAAAGAGTAATTGAATTTAGAAAAGCCTGGAGTCATCTTTGACATGATTAACAACAGCTATAGAGCTTGGAACTGGGTTTTGCACTGTTTCTTTCAGGAGACAGAAGTTGGAGCACAAGCAGTTTTCTCCGTTGACCATTGATTTGTGTCAGCATCAAAAATCCTCCTTCTATTATCATGCGCAATCAGCCCAAAGTACCACTCAAATTATAGTAAGCACAAGTGCAGCTACAACCTCTGCAGCCCAGGTCCCCTGTTCAGCAAACAGCAGGGCAAAATACCTTAATTATGCCCTCCTACACCCACTGTGATCCAACTCTGATCCAGTCCCTGACTTAGATTCTTAGGTTAGGTACATGGCTTCTCATCCTAGGGACACCATCTTCAATCTGCATGTGAACCCTACTCATACCTGGCCCCAGAACCAAGCATTTGAAAGCTTCTTCAGGGCACACCAGGAAAAAGAACATCACTGCTACTATCATTGAAGCTTTGTTCTTCAGTCTCAAAAAGGCTTAGGAATGATGTAAACAAAAGAAATCAAAGGAAGGGTTCTGGTGAGGTGGGTGTTGGTCTCTTCTCCCAAGTAACTAACAATGGAACGAGAGGAAACGGCCTCAAGTTGCACCAGGGGAGGTTTAGACTAGATATTACGAAAAATTTCTTTACTAGGAGAGTGATCAAATAGTGGAATAGGCTGCCCAGGGAGGTGGTGGAGTCACTATCACTGGAAGTATTCAAAAAATGTGTAGATGTGGCACTTCAGGATATGGTTTAGTAGGCATGGTGGTGTTGGGTTGATGGTGGGACTTGACGATCTTCAAAGTCTTTTCTAATCTTAATGATTCTGTGAAGCATTTTCAAGGAAACATTTAAAATATGAGAACTTCCACTTAGTAAGTTGGCTCAGTTTTATTTACATTAATAGTTTACTAACCAACTGGGTTAACAAAAAATCTGAAATTTATGAAAGAATACCATTTTTTAATCCTTTATGGGAAGCTCTACATCACTATGGTTGTAATGCTATACCTAAGCACAAGAAAAAAAAAAGTTCAATAAGCAGATCCAATTTTTATGGAAGAATACAGAGGGCCTGACCCACCTAACCTGGCATGAAAGGACATTTCACCAGATTAATTCCCTTCCAAGTAAAATACGTGAGAAAAGCCAATATGCGAAGTGTAAGCACCTTGAGAGATGTAATGTTCTCAGTATACTGTAACTACTTTTACAGTGTACCTCATTCTACATTACGTATAGAGCAGCGTATTCCAAGTCATGTTAAGAACTATTTTTTTCCCCAAGAATGAGATTTCATAAATCTAAGGTCACTACACCTTAATTTACCTCAAGAATCTTGAAGAAAGGTGTTTTTATATGGGAGTCATTAGATGGGGCTATGAGCTAAAAAGACCAGGTTAAACATGAAATTGCCAGGCTCAGCAATAGGACTGTTTAACATATAAGGCCAAACATAAACACCTTTACGTTGCTGTTAGCAATTTAGAACTATCGTGTCTGTTCATCACTAGAGATACAATATATGTACAAGACAGAGGAAAGCAAATGTCACTGGTAAATAAATGCTGAAAAGAGAACATGAAAACAAATAAGAATGCCTAAAAGACACACAGGAGGTCAGAGAAATAGAAAGAGATGAGGTAATTTAAAATAATCTACCCTCAGAACCCAAGCAAAAAAGCATCATCATTATGCTTTTTTTTACTTCTACATTTTGGAGAGATAGGGAACAACAGAGGGATGAAAGAAATTCTTACTTTAGGTTCTGAAGCAAGGGGAAACCCTCATCCAAATAAGTTGTTAGCAAATAGTTTTGGTTACTCAGTATGCTATCCTCTGTACCCTAAAACATTATTTTAGTATCTTCTTAGCATTCTGTGATTACTAGAATAATCAAAGTTTCTGCATACAAAAAGACCTTGAAACTCTGGGTATTAACACAATAAAAATAAACTCCAAGGTAACACTTTTGAACCAGTATGTCCCATTTCCAGCAGAGTACCATCCATATGGCTTCTGTCTAATGCTTTATTGCATGGAAAGCACTTTAAGCAGTTTCTAACAAGAAACTGAACATCCTGCTAGATAGTAAATTAGTATTTCTCATCTGATTAAGAACTGCATTTCTTCTTCCAGCCCTTAGAAGCTTATTACTGAGCACAGAAAACAATGCACCTAAAAAACCCCTAAGCAATGTTTGTCCTTACTCTTAAGAGCATCACAGAACTAACACTACCATTCGTTTAATGAACCATTGAACAAAAGACTGTAGGAATGACTTTCCTATCAAAATGGTATTTTAGGTAAGGGTCAATGTTATTACACAGCGATTACACAACAGAGCACTTAGTTTTGGATTAAGATCAATATTATGTCATTTCTTAGTAGTAAAGTATGAGTTTGCAAACAGAGTTGTTCTTCTACTTGAAACAAGAAAAGGATAAAGCTCATTGGAAGAAAATCTAAATCTTGACTGGAGCTCTAACCCTCCTATTTCAAACAAAACAAGCCCCCTTTTTTACAGGCATATTTTAAGAGAAGACAGATCCTCTCTGAACTAGTCAGCAGCTCCCTAATTTGCCTTGCTCACTGCAGGAGAGGTTAGCCTTACTGATTAGTAAACAAAGAAAGAAGCCAAGAATAGAATTTGCATTCTGACTTGCCACTTTTAGTATCAGCCTTATTCTGTAGAAATACAACAGAAATGCAGAAAAGAAAACAAAGAAAAGTCGTACCACTTGTCCTGTATGGGGATTCTTATGAGCATAGGGTGGGCCTCTGATGTGGTTCCACATCTGGCCTGATGTCATTGCTAACACAAAACACTGAAAAGGAAAGAAGCAGCACCATTTAATAAGGATATATATATTTTTTTTAAACCCAATTTCTTTTCATATCATACCAAAATATACTGGTTTGGAATAGAGTCTTAAGCTAGGCATTGTCCTACCTATTATTTGTATAAAAGGCATCTAATCAAGCATTAACAGACCTGAAAAGACCGAGATCAAATAATCAGACTACCAAGAACTAAAACTAAATGCACCTCATTTTCCTCTACCAGGTTTAAGCATCTTTAACTACAAAAGCTTTTAGAGACTTGAATTGCTACAAAACTCCTGACAACAGGCAGATGAGAGTTATACTTACCAAAGCAGCAAAGGCCCAGCCAGTTTTGTTATACAGAAAATCCAGATTGCTTCCACGCAAATATACAAGGCCTCCAATGACAGCCAGCAGCAGCCCTAACATCAATGGTCCAGCATAGTTCGGTGGCCTTATCACACGAATCTAAACAGAGGGTATTTAAATAATTTTCCCTCAATGGCATTATATAGTATATTTGCACTCCTGCTAGCAAAACCCACAATATAGCAGAGTGGGGAAAAAAACATCAATGCAACACAAAAATTTTCTGTGTAATAAATCTGACTAGGGAAGTAAATAATGCTTCTTCCCCCATTACTGTAACTTCAGCTTTACACACCTTTACCCTACCTGAGAATTTAAAGACTGCTTTTCTTCCATAGGAACAGAAGAGCAAGAAGGAAGGAGACGAGTTTTACCATCTTACCAAATACAGAATCACATAAAACATTAGAATACAGAATGTAAGGAAACTTAAAGATGTAGTCATGTCCCCAAACTAGATTTTGTAGACAAGAACTATTTAGAGTATCTGAGAGTAAATCGTCAGCCACAGACCACAACTGACATAGTTCATAGCTGGAATTGCATAATAAGGCAGTGCTGCAGAGGTGGTGATGGGGAAAGTCTGTCTCTACTTACATTGACATCAGTTCTGTCGGCCACCCAACGAGCAAGCTGTTCAGCTGCAAAGCCACGCACCTGAAGCTCGTACGTGTCACCCCTTTTAGGCTTCCCTTTAGCAGGAAAGTTAATGAAGGTTGGAGCAGAATTCATGTTTAGCTGTATTTAGAAAATTGACAGAAGATAACACTATGAAAGGTCCATTTAGTAACATAATTCTATTCCATTTTTATCTTGCAACATCATCACTAAATCATCCAGGAAAAGTAACTATTCAATAAATAGATTTCATTGACAATAAATACTAAAGACAGCACACAGTAGCTGGCATTTCTGTATTTCATAGAAGTAATCAATATACTCCTGCAGTTTCCCTTTTGTGTTCAGTGCTGTTTTCTCCCTCTAGTATTGAGAAACAAAAATTTTTTAAACTCTGCCACTAGTTGTTCTGGATCTCTTAGAAACAAAATTGTTACCTCTGCATAGGCTTTTTTTGTTTTTATTTAAACACAACTGAGCAAGCTTTCTCAAGTGATTGACATTTCTTTGTTAGTACTCAGACCTATAGCTACCAATTCAAAAGATTCAGATCAGTTAGGAGGAGATTACAAAAGGTAAATAAAAGCAGTTGTTTACAAAATGCAGTTCTATCTTTTCCTAATGCTGTTTTTCCCACAGCATTTCAGGTTTTTTGTATATGTTTCTTCTCTAAATACTACTTTTGGGACAGAAATCTGCAAAATAGAAATACATATAATAATCTGTAACGGCCATAGCTTCAAAAATGAATTTTTGATGTAACACTATGGGAAAATTTTCCCAGAATAATAAAAGACATCCCTCTCCACTTCTCCGGCCAAAGCCTTCCATTTAATAAAATATCATTGCCTAAATTGTGTACCTTTTAAATAGAGATTAATATCCCTTAAAAAAAAAAGTGTTAAGATCTGCAAAACTATAATGAACTAGTAATGTGATCTACAATTGCAAGCATATATAGCACATTCTCATACATTTTAAAAAGATGGTTACATTACGTTAATAGAGGAGCAAAATGACTGGGCACTTGAAAAGAAATAAGTTAACCAATACTGAAAGCCTAATCTATCATTCTGTAGTAATCTAAAAATTGTACTAGCTGTTCCTAACGTCATTGATGCTTTCTATCTTGCCTCTCTGTGTATCATAGAGGAATTCCATTAAAAATTACACTGGAAGTTATTATAAGAGACACTCTGCATGCCTATTCCAGATTTGTCAGTTCTGTTAATATTACTGCCAACATGCTACTGCCCTCCACTCTTCTCATTTCTTCTGATAGTGGCAGCTTTTAACTTTTCAATTATTTCTTTCATCATTGTGACACATTATTTTGTATACTTTTTTACATTCTTGCTCTCAGTCTCCAAAACCTCAGTTAAAACTAATGTTAGAAGAGAAAAAGAACGACATTACCATCTGAAAAACATCTGAGCCTTCATCAAAATCTACCATAGCAAAAAAAATCTTATTGGTAAATGCACTGGAATATCGCCAGGAGTTTGCCAGAATCTGGTATTCCTCATCAGCTTGCCTGTAAAACACACCAAGTGTGATGCTGTATCATATGTTTGTCCAGTACACAAGTCACAAAACAGTCAAACTATAGCCAGCCACCCCATTAATGAGTGCATCCTACACACCCCTACGTGAATTGTCTAGTAAAGAAGTTGTTTAAGGCCAGACACTCATCTAACAATCAAGTGAAGCACTTGGCACTGCTGTTTTTTTAAATGCAAGGGCAAATTTTATTGAGTCCATGAACACAAGCAGTGGTAATTTCTAACTGAAGTTTGAAACAGAACCCAGCAGCTCATGATTTGCTAGTCCTCAGAGCACCAAAACGAGTATAGGTGTGCCCTCTTTTCCGTGTCAGAGAATGGGAAACCAATTAATTTCAGCTAACTAGGTATAAAAATCATCTTTACAGACTTCTGCCACCTCCAGTTTAACACCTGAAAGCCATAATATGGTTAAGGATCCAGCACACTATAATTGGAAATAAATAAGTGACAATCAACATATTAATTAACAGCAACTTTTAGACTGCATGGCCATCAGTAATGCTACAAACTTTTCTTCAGCAGCTCATACGAGGAAAGTTGAGTTTTCACCCTATCTTTCTTTAGAAGCATATCAGTGCAAATATTGCCTCTGCAAAGCAGTAATTATTTTAGGAGGCAGATTAATTAAAGGCTAGGTTGTTTTCTCACATGCATATTACACATGTATTCCCACACAATTTCAAAGATAATCCTACTGTAATGTGCCCTAGTATATTCTTCCCACAGACATGAAAGTTTTATCCTATTCTTAAATTTAATTTCCTACAAAGCATATGATGACTTTCAAATTTTAATTTAGGACTAAATTAAGCCCATACTTGCACACAACACACTGTCTGTGAGGCTGAAGAGCAGTGAACATCACAATCACCGAGTAATTTCTGGGCGGTGCCTTCACGAGGCGTCGAAATTTGTCTCCATTCATTCGAATAACGGATCTTTTACTAGCCCACTCCATTAACTGGTTCACTTTTTCTGATAACACCATCTGAAAATAAAGTCAGAGAAACACTTGTTTTTTCCCTCCTAGTCTCATAGTAGAATCTTGCAGGTTTTGAGACCTGATCTAACAAACAGCCACGCTATATTTCTTAAGAACACCAACCACATGATGTGATACTTGAGATTCTTGAAGGCATTCACAGGTCCTTTTGACAGTCATGTTAACATTATCCGTTCACTTTAACCACTTAGCATTATACACGCTTAAAGCACTTCATATTACACACGCTCATAAAGACTGGCAGCTTACTAGTACTTTCTCATGTTATAACTGTAAAATTTGTTTCAGTTGTACAGACTGGCCCCAAATCAGTCCTTCAGTATTTATGTGATACTAAGCATCATGCTCTGTTTCAGAAGATTTCAAGATGTGGTGCAAGTGGAATCAACGCTGGAGATGGAAGCACTATGAAAGCGAGCGCAACATCTGATTTTCAGTATTGCTGGAAAAAACTTGATTCAGTACATATTTGGAGACCTCGGGAATGCTCAACGCTAAGTTCTTCTTTAAAAATTAGATTCTATAAACATTATACAAAGAAGTATTGAATAAGTGACAAACCCCCAAATGTTACATTTATCATAAACTTAATTCTCCTTATTAACACCCTTCTTCAGATAAATACTTCAGGGTAAATAATCAACTATTCTTTGACTTACAATCGACACAAGTATATATAGAGGGATTTTTTCAAAACCTAGGAGCCAAGTGTGTGGAAACAAGTGACAACTTTGTGATTACAACCAAAGTCCACACACACACACCCCCTCCAAACCCCAGGCAGCAGGAAGACGACACCTTTACAATGCTTTCCACAAGAATCTGGAATTAAACACACCCGAAAGCAAACGAAAAGTCAGAGTTGTACGGGCCTAACAAGACAGCTGCTCCGCTCGGCCCCCAGGGGTACCCGCGG
>NW_010539828.1:0-2379 GCF_000687285.1 Phaethon lepturus
ATGCTAACAATAATCGAAACGTTGTTTCATCATAAGTAATCTCCCTCTTCTTCAAAATCTTTACTATAATACAAAGGATTGCTTTTTCTTCTGAGGATATTTGTGATCCCATTACTTCACGTCCCCAGCTGCTCACCTCTTTGGTGATTATTCGTCCAGACTGCAGCTCTCTGTCCCGCTGCTTCTTTCTTCGTTCAGCTGGGCTACTCCACCGGTCATTCTCTTACCACGATTCAAGCCCCTGTTTGGGGCGCCATTTGTGGAGTATTAAGGCATGGACTCTAGCAGGGATTCAAGCCAAAGATGTTTATTGCTACAGGCACTTGCTTTTTATACAGTTACAGCTCTCTCATGAGCCACAAAATGCGTCCTGATTGGTTACGCTTCTCACACAGTCAGGATTGGCTGCCTGCAGGTGTCCACACGCTCTTCTCTAACCATTCTCCTTCCTCCTTCTGCTCCAGTACCTCCCCTTGGCCGCTCACAAAAATATCCCGCGCTTCTACTTCCTCCTTTGTTGTTTACCAGCTTCTCAATGCCACAGCTCCTTCTCCTCAAGGTCAAGCCTTTGCAGGGTGATCCCAACAGAAGAACAAATGTAATGTGAATATGGAAGCAGCAGATATAAAAACACCTTCACCAAACAGAAGGAAAGTGCCTGATAAGTTGCTACTGTTAAGAAAATGGCTGATTATCTTTTGAGTGGAGTTTATTTTTGATCTGACAATAAATGTAACCATAGATTAGATAAATGGGTGAGAAGCTTTTTTCTATTTATCATTGGTCATAGTTAGATTAGTGTAGGCTTCTTTAGGAAGGATATTTGTTTTTCACGTTTGCTGTGACTGATCCATAGGGAGTGGATTAACTGATTGTAGCCTTGACCCAAATGGATTTTTCTTCAAGATTTTTGATTAGTTTAACAATTTATAGCCACAGAATCAGAAATGACCTTGGCTTAAAGGGAAGAAATGCAGTTTGGGGTTGATGGAGGGTCATCATGTCCTACCTATTTCCCATTAACTGCCATCCATTTATTGGTAGGATTCATCTTTGACTGTAGCTCTGGTGACTACATATGGAAGAGCAATCTGATAGGCAATTTTTTTCCTGTTGTGAATCAAGCTTATTGTCCCCTACTCTCAAAATTATGTAAAAATGTGAAGACACCTGCTGAAGAACTGAAATAAATGTTCCTTGGCTCAGTGATGGTTTCTCAAGGAAGCTTAAATTGTGCTGTCTTGTAAGCAGACAGACATGATGTTTGTCGTGGGGATAACTTAAAGAGAACGTGGCAACACAGCTGTTCCCTTGGTATGGTGCTTCATTAAACAAAAATATTTTTTGCGGTATCTGCTTAATTCAGTTTTCAATGTCCTTTTTTGCTTTGAATGAATCCCCTCAGGACAGCAAAGACATGGATATGTTGGAGCAGGCCCAGAGGAATGCCACAAAATCGATCAGAGGGATAGAACACCTGTCCTATGAAGAAAGGCTGGGAGAGTTGGGGTTCAGTCTGCAGAAGCGAAGGCTCTGAGGAGACCTTATTGCAGCCTTCCAGTACTTAAAGGGGGCCTATAAGAAAGATGGGGACAAACTTTTTAGCAGGGCCTGTTGCGATAGGACAAGGGGTAATGGTTTTAAACTAAAAGAGGGTGGTAGATTTAGACTAGACATAAGGAAGGAATTTTTCACAGTGAGGGTGGAGAAATACTGGAACAGGTTGCCCAAAGAGGTGGTAGATGCCCTGTCCTTGGAAATGTTCAAGGTCAGGTTGGACAGAGCTCCAGGGACAGGGCATCTACCACCTTTCTGGGCAACCTGTTCCCGTAGATGGCCCTACTCATTGCAGGGGGGTTGGACAAGATGACCTTTAAATGTCCTTTCCAACCCAAAGATTCTATGATCCTATGAATCCATATGCTCATCATTGATGGCATGGCGAATGAGGTAGGAACTGAGGTTGGGTTGAGGAATCAAGTTTTGAGGAACATTATTGTTCTGTCCTGGTTTCAGCTGGGATAGAGTTAATTTTCTTCATAGAAGCTAGTGTGAGGCTATGTTTTGGATTTGGGATGAGAAAATGTTGATAAGGTGCTGATGTTTTGAGTTGTTGCTAAGTAGTCAAGAACAGTCCAGCTTCTCGTGCTGGCCTGCTAGCGAGAAGGCTGGGGGTGCACAGGAAGCTGGGAAGGGACACAGCCAGGACAGCTGGCCAAAGTGATATTCCATACCATATGACATCATGCTCAGTATATAAAGCTGGGACGAAGAAGAAGGAAGGGGTGGAGGGACGTTCGGAGTTATGGTGTCTGTCTTCCCAAGAAACCATTACGCGTGATGGAGCCCTGCTTCCCTGGAGATGGCTGAACACCTGCC
>NW_010539829.1:0-19029 GCF_000687285.1 Phaethon lepturus
GTTTTAAGATTTGGGTTTAGTTATCATTACCCTAGTCTGATTTCATTGGTAATAAATTAAATTATTTTTTCCTCAAGCTGAGTCTGTTTTGCCCGTGACAGTAATGGGTGAGTGATCTCTCCCCGTCCTTGTCTTGACCCACAAGCCTTTCGTTACATTCTCTCTCCCCCGTCCAGCTGAGCAGGGCAGTGACAGGGCGGCTTTGGTGGGCACATGGCGCCCAGCCAGGGTCAGCCCACCACACATCCTAAGAGACCACCATGACATGATAAGGAGTTTATATCGGTAGCTACACACTACAGATGTCGTACTGTCTGTTTTTCATCTGGACAACACTGTAAGAGTTCCTTGATATCCTTGTTAATACCTTGAGTTTGGATGAAAATTTTCCCAATCAAATATAACCCAAGAATGGTTTGTAGACTAAGGAGGAATGAATGAATCAAAGGTTGTAAAATTAGTGTCTCATTCCTAATTGGATCAAAATATGAAATACTACAGGGACATAGGGAGATTAGTCACAAATCAACACAGCCTTACACTTGTTCTTGCTTTGGAAGGACAGAAAGGCATCAAATCACATAAGAAAAAGAAGAAGAAAAAAAAGTAGAAAGAAAAAAGCTTCTGTGAAACTTCTGTGTTCTACACAGGTCTTCTGTGCAGGAGTGGACATACAAGGCAAATATATCCCAAAGATCCCAGAGCAGACTTTCTGATTTTGATGGAGTGTGGTGAGATGCACTGCTAGGAGACAGAGATGGGTGTATGGTGAAACCGAGCTATTTAAACCTTGAAGTAAAGCTATACAGGTGAATTTATGTCTACACCATAAAAGCAAGACTCTTTGGAGTTCACGATCTGCAAAATCAGTTACAATCATCTGCAATGCTGTTTAATCCACAGTTTATCATTAAATAATTCTAAGTATCAGCAAGCTACTGAATCTCTTTCTTTGGCACAATATCATTTAACATTCTGAAGACTCAAATGCGTTTGGCTGACCTAAGTTATTGGGCTCAACTCAGAGATAACTGGAAGAAATTTAATGTCCTGTGATATATATGGTATCAGACTAGATGATCTTTTCTGGCCTGAGCTTTATAAATCTATGGAAAGTGAGGCTTTGCCGTAAGTTTCTCACAAAGGACTGTCACAGCCAGGACACATTGTCCTACTGGCCTTCTTTCACTGATATATGAGGTCTGGATTTATCCAGCTAGGCTTGCTAAGTTGGTGCTGTGAACCTTCTAGGCTTTCCAGCTATCCTTTGTTTTGATTATTTCTCTTGGGATGTTGGCTCTGTATATAATTGTGTTAAATCATTTTGTCCCCATGCATCTTTTATGAGAGGAGGCCTAGTCCTCCAGAACTCAGAAATATGGGGTGTGATTATTAATCCTACTCCATTATTCCCTTTGAGAAAGAGTGCTTCTATATTTGACTGCCTTTTTGCTTAGGTTGAGATTGCAAATTTAACCCACACACACCTTTGGTAATACATCCACCTCCACCAAAGAGAGAAGGACCAAAAATATACACAATAAGTTTTCATTGACTAAACAGGACAGCAATGGAGAACTGTGGCTGCTGAAATTTTCTACTGCCCTATGCTAATTTTATGCAAGTGTTTTTTCTTTTATTTCTCAGTACAAAGCTCAGAACAATGTAGAGTTCCCGAGCATGAATTTAAAACAGGAATTGTGGAATATATTTTAAGTGGATATTTTGGGAATTATTTATCTCACTCAAAATTAGACATCTGCAGTCTTCATCTGAGCTAGTTACCTCCTTTTTTAGGCAATACAGAAAACCAAGTTCTCCTATTTGCCTTTGCCATTTCCAAAAAATCTAGAGATCAAAAGCGTGGCACTGAAAGTGCCTGTTTCTTCTGCAGACTACAAAGCCTATGGTGACTAGCTGAAATGGAGATGCAGAGATTTCTAAAATTAGGTGAAATAAATTCCACCATTTGTAAATTCTTAGGAACACCTGGTTTCTTAGGACTAAGATAATTACTTTGGGAAGATGGTAGGCAACAAGGTGGGTCAGGTCAGATTATACTTCTACAGGAATAACCCACATTTCATGTGTCGTGTTTAGTCCCAAGTATAAAAGTAAAGACAGTTTTTGGAGTTTATATGCTTCCCATAATGACGTGCGGCAGCTGTTTGTAGCAGAGCAGAAAGGTAATACCTTTCCAGCTCAATCTGCTGCCAGCTGGAGGAATTCAGAGGCTGATCTACCCCAAGCGTGCACTTAGCACCACGCGTGGCTATAACGCTGCTCCACGCTCTTTAACAGGTATTGCCAATGCTAGTAACAGGCCATAGGCTCTGTACTGAGTTCGCAAGGACTCAGGGCTGAGGTTTTTCAGGTTTGCACTGTCTGAACTTCTGACCTGCCTGCAGCTTTGTTTCCCCTGGTTTAGCTGCAACAGCAGTTCCTCTAACTGACAGGTGCCTATAGCTAATTCGTTTCACTTATGTTTATCTTTCTGTTGCACAGCCATAGTTTTCTGTAGGTAACAGAAATAAGCAATTATTCTGTGCAGAAACGGATTTTTATGACTTTAATACAATGATGTTACCAAGAGTACATCAAGTACAGACTTGGTACAACAGCAGAGGTCTTGAGAGGTGGAAACGGAGAGCGGGGCATGTAAGAGTGCAGGCACAGGATGATAGGAGACAGGGCAGAGGCTGGCACTGGGGACCCCATGGCTATAAACAACTTGCCTACAGCCCCTGACACAGACTGGGAGTGGGACAAAACTGCTTTTAGGTGTAAAAAAGACAGCAAAGAAAACACTCCTAAAATATGCAAAAGACAGCATATATAGAAATGTGGATGTAAATTGGAGCTGCAGACAAGTGAGGAGATTGTAAGATGCAAAAGCCTGTTATCAACCATGTAAAAACGGCCCAGAGTGGATCCTGGAGTGAGAAAGAAGAAACTATCAACATGAACATCATACTCTTCCCAGTGAAGGAGTACAGATGCTGATAACCCGATACAATGCCCACTCCACCACTAGAATACTCCAGAGGATCTGGGGAAGGGTGAGCATAATCCAGCAAAAAGGGTAGAAACTATGAAGTCTGTATATAACAATTTTAACTATATTATAATTGAAATTTTTTCTGAATAAATGCATTCCTTCTCTTTCTGTAATGATGAGATCTGGACCAATAGTGATTCTTGTATTAGAGTATTAATATTCAGTAATACTAACAACAAATTCTTGGCTTTATATATAAGGTGTGTTTTCTCTCTGCCCACAAGCAAGATTTTGAGCAGAACAGAAACCAGAATGAAGCACAGAAAAAAATGGTGATTCTCCTTTGCTGTGGCACTTGGCAGAAGCAGCATGGTCAGCAGCATGTTGAGACCACCCCTCACCGTGCTGAGGCTGCCTTCCTTTTAGTTTGCTACCACCTGTCTTGGGGACACACAACCCCGTTTCACTGGGCATGAGACCACTTCTCCAATTAGGACCTCCTGCTTTTAATCTGTGTTTCTACAAAACCTCATATGCCCCTAGAAAGGTTCCAGACACCATAAAGACAGAAAAATTAGAGACAGGTAACACTTATTCTTTTGTCCATCCCACCTCTTCATAGCAGTAAGTGTAGTTCACCTGGCAGTTGCCCATACCTGGAGTCTGTGGATGCACAGGTTACATTCAGTATGGCACCTTTAAGGACACTAAATTAACTTTAGAAATACAGATTATAGCCATTTTCCTTACCTGCTCCTCCAGAATATACTCTGTTATTTGTTACAGAGCTATGTCACTGTTCGTGATGTACAACTCAGTCTCACCTCCCAAATACGTAAAAGTCCATTTTTTTGTCATCCATTTATATATCAATGTCTTTGCAATGTCCCCTTCTCAAGGATGATACTATATTGAGCAGAGAATGGATCTGCTCCCTCATCCTTCGTTCCACTGCTTTCATGATTTTTAAATAGCGCCAGGCAAACAGTGCTGCTGTTTAAGGTATTTTGCAATTTAGATTGATTATTGAAAGATACAGTGTTCAGGCAAAGAGTCTATGAATTATTCTGAGATGGAATATCTTATTATTCAGAGGGTCCCAAGAAGCAGCAGTAAAAGTGAATGAGTAAATCCATACTGTATTACCTGCATATAATGAACGTTTTGTTAATTGGAAGATCTGCTGTATTGCAGAAGGATCTGCCAGGGGAAGTTTTGAAGTCTGACTTTTGGGGACACTAAAAGCACAAGGCAAAACAGTAAGAAATAAACCTACACACTGGAGGAGAAACAGACACACTAACCCTCAAGAGCTTATTCACTTGTATGGTATGCATTTTTATGACACGTTGCACCAATAAAACCAACTGAAAAGCCATGTGTACACCAGAAGAGTCCTATTCTGAAATTTTAAGTAATTGTGTTTCTGTAATCAGATTTCTCAGAACCAAAATACACTTCTTGTAGTTCAGATATGGTTATTCTGCTCTAATAAACTGTTCTTCTATAGAACTCCAGTGGCCACACCTCAGACGGAGAGAAACAGAGGATTCCCCAAGGAAAATGAACACTAATGGAGTTTACATTTCCAGTAATTTTCAGAGCAGAATATGCTCTTTATTATCAGACTGATGAGAGGGCACATTCAGAATGGCTGTACAGTTGCTAGGTACTGAATTAGCGTTAAATGAAGTTACTGTGAAACTGGATTTGGCCCTAGAGCACAGGAAAGCTTTGCAGGACACCCTTTCACCCTTTGCCTGCTCCCCAGCCTGGACTGATGGATATAGGTGTGTATGGGGGAGCAATGGGATGCCCACTGCCAGATCTGAGAACCGGGCCACAGTACCTCTGCTCCTCCTCTAAGACTGGGCAGCCATCCTTCTCCTGGGCCACAGGGGCTTTCTGTTAATGAGGGTGTTCTCCCAGATGACAGGTTCTACAAGTTTTGGCTTTGAACCAAGACAAGTCATCTGGAAGGCTGGGGTCTCCCCTCTCTTCTATTTGCTTTGCTTCACAAAGGCTGGAATTGGCTCAAAAATGGCTTACAGAGAACTCATTTTTTGTGAAGTAGTGCTGTAGACAGAAGGGTGTAAGAGGAGAGAGGACAACCCAATGACCCTCAGCTTTGGAGCAGGCAATGAGAAAGAAGAGGTGCACAAGGCAACTTTTCCATCTGTTGCATGCTGCAAATGTCTATTGCTAGCTATAATTTTCACTGAGGTGAGTTGTTCTAGGTAAAGGGGCTCTAATCAATTCCCTAACTCTCTTCTCCACCCCAATAGTGTAAACCTTTGATTGCTTTGAGAATCTGATTCCCAGTGTAGAAGTAGACAAGATGCACCAATGATGCCGCCTCTCAGCCCACTGCAACAGGCATGATGCATGCCTATCCTAAGGGAGCAGGTAAAGAGATACCTGAGATGCACCTCACCTATCTAGCAGGATCCCCACAAGAAGTCTGAATCCGCACAGTGCATGCACGTGCCCTCTGGTTGCTTAATGTCTTATCTTCTTCTATTGTGCTGACACATGTTTCTGTCAGTCTGCACATATCGAGAGGTGGCGGATAAGCGTTACCAATCCAACCCCAGACACTCGGAAAGTGCAACAAGTCGCTGTGTGAACTTGAACAACTCCAGATCCTCTCCGGGCTACACGCACATTGTCAATGATATGTACCAAACTGTGAAATCACAACTAGTCTTGTTTCTAAGGTCAAGGGGATGAAAAAATAATTCAGATGATTGTCTACTATCCAGAGCTGCCAGAGCATGACAATGAAGACATAGTCACAATGTCTTATTATAGGAGATCTGAACACAGCTGGAGCGGTTAAGCACTTTTCCATGTTCATACAGTGACACAACAAAAAAAAAAAAAGGAGAAAAAAATCCAGCTGGGATTCTAGGCTTTTTGCTTAATCCTGGAGATCATACCTATTCCAAAAATAATACAGATTTTATAAGGTTAATAAGGCCTAAGAAAATACATTGTGCACGGCCTCTGGTTCAGTCAAATGTGGGGTATCTTACGGCTCGCTGCAGTGAGTATCAGTAAGAGAGGGAGAACATACAGCAACAAAGGGACACACAAATCAGAAAGATCAGAAGGTTCCTAAGCAGGTGACTGAGAAACTGAACCAACGCCCCAGCCAGCAGGACCAGCCCGAGCTGGCGAAGCAGCAGCCACCGGCCAGCAGCACTTCACAACTCTTTCTCGCCCCGACTGCTCTGGAAAGTGCTGGCGGCAGCTCACATACTTCTCCCTGGTCTCTCTTACAGCTTGTTGACATGCCCGCAAACCATTTCCACGCTGCAAGCAGCTTTACGAGGTCTGGCAACAGCTTGCACAAAGTGATACAACTGCGAGGGCTTTGTTGTTGTTGTTAAAATACTGAAGACGTCAAGAAAAAAAAACCCAAAGACAACTCGGAGTTAAAGGTTGTCTGAACCTTGAGGGGGCAGAGAGGTGGGAATGGCAGGGGAACAGTTTGCACAGCAGTGTGCAGGCTGGTGGCACTCAGAAAAAGCTGCATTTTCTGCTGGAGAAAAGCACCGCTGCCCTTATCACCTTCCATTAATGGCTGTGCAGCACCTCAGGGTGCCCCAGCCGGGTGATTACGTCTCCCCCCCATCATGCAGAGAAACGTCCAGCCACTTTCCTCAGGGAGCACTCACAGCAAAATGGATTGAAACGTTTTCAGGATTGTTTTGGTAAAACTTGAAGGTCAGTGCAGAGGCAAAAAGTGAAGAAATTTAGGCAAACAAATGCACAAAACTCTTAATATTTTCCTCAGTCTTTCTCTCTGTATCTCTCTCACTCTTTTTTCATAGAATCATAGAATCACAGAAGTTTTGGGTTGGAAGGGACCTTTAAAGATTATCTAGTCCAACCCCCTTCAATGAGCAGGGACATCTTCAACTAGATCAGGTTGCTCAGAGCCCCGTCCAACCTCACCTGGAATGTTTCCAGGGATGGGGTATCTACCACCTCTCTGGGCAACCTGTGCCAGGGATTCACCACCCTCATTGTCAAAAATTTCTTCCTTAAATGTAGTCTAAATCTACCCTCTTTTAGCTTAAAACCATTGCCCCTTGTCCTATCACAACAGGCCCTGCTAAAAAGTCTGTCCCCATCTTTCTTATAGGCTCCCTTTAAGTACTGGAAGGCTGCAAGAAGGTCTCCCTGGAGCCTTCTCTTCTCCAGGCTGAACAACCCCAACTCTCTCAGCCTGTCTTCACAGGGGAGGTGTTCCATCCCTTTGATCATTTTGGTGGCCCTCCTCTGGACATATACCAGGGAGAACTGCAAACCTCCATCCCACCTGCCCATCTCCATTGGCCCTGGCACAGTCAGGATCCAGCCGTACAATCTCCTCTGCTAAACCCAGTTTTTGACCGAAAAGAAATATCCTGCTGTGCAAACCCCAGCTGCTCTTCAGCAGACCACTTCTGTTGCATCCCCCCTGTTAAGGGAGTCTGCAGTTCCTGGCAGGGCGTTTACAGACCATCCACTGCTCCTCCCACCCCACCCCACATTGCTTTTGGGGCAAAGTGGTTTTGACCATTGCTCAGGTAGTCTTGGCCAGGCTGTAGGGAACAAGGTGTAACTTCTCTCCACCTGGTTCTCCAACGTTTGGTTTAGCAGGTGTTTCCACATTCACAGTATGTGTTGTGTGTATGAGTGCCTTCTTAATTTTCCTTCCAATACTACTCCACTGAAGCTATAAATTGGTGCTTAGCAGCAAGATGCTGAACTACTTCTTTCCTCTTTTACTTAATTACTCTGTCTCTTTTTGCAGGAGAAAGACTTAAACCTCTCCTATGTTAACCTCTGCCTCATGATGGAAGTTGGTTGTTTATTTTTCTACAGTAATTTTTTAAAGTTTGTCCTCTAAACAGAGACAGAAGGTCTTTAGAAGAGGTGTGGGAAATAGGTGAGAGCATTTTCAGAAGTGGACCAGAAGCTACCTGTGCAGTCAGGTCAAATGGGTTTTCACACACTATTTATGCATCATTTCAGGGAAAAAGGAGCTCTTCCCTTCTGCTCATGTGATTTTCATTCTGTCTAAAGCCACCACAGGTCCCCTCGCCTTGGCAGAGACATACCAGTTGGCACTTTCCTGAAAGGCAAGGCTTTTAGAAACACACCTCACTTTTCAAGGGTAGTAGCCACTCACATTAGCTCCTCTTTTAAGAAACAAAAGGAAAACACAGTGATAACACAAGCATGAAAGCAAATGTCCCATTATTATTGCTATGTATTGGATACACTGACAAGTGCAGAGCTTGGGAAATTAGAAAGCAACAGAGGTGCAAATTATAAAGGCAGTTACTGCGGGCTGCCTGTGTGCAGTTGTTAGATTCCATGAATAACATCTCGGAGGGCTGAAACAAGCTGAACTCCATCTGTAGGACAGTAGGAAGAGAGAAAGGCAGCGGTAAAACCTTTCTTCTTAACATGTACTAAAGTTGCTGTCATTTCCACAGGCTCAGAACACCTGCCAGTTTCTTCCAGCGCAGCGAGCTGACATATTGAGAGCTCCGGCTAAGAGTGTGTTTTAAGGAGAGTGATCCAGTTTCATCACGTGTGAGCGACTGACTTTGCAGGCTGCGAGCTTTTCATACCATCACACTGCATCACCGAGGTTTGATTTATTCAGTAGCGACTGCAACACTGAAATGTGTTTCATCTCTCTCCTGATAACACCCAAATGTGGAATGGGTGAACATATCATCTACTTGCTGACATAAAAACACCGGGATTTGTGGAAGTAAAAAGCTGGGGCTTGGGGAAGGTTTATCTAAGTAAGTGCCAAATCACCATTTAGACTTTCTCTCTTTTTCTCGTCTTTAAAAAAAAAAAAAAAAAGTGCATAATGTGCCACCTTTCTCTCACCTGGGAAATAAAAAAAGATTGTTGTTGAAGTTAATACTATTAAAAAGGATTTTGCACTTTTCTTTGGAGATCCTTTTACTTATAGGCCACGCAAATCTTCTGAGAGGAAGGGAGAGGAAGGCTAGCAATGTCCTCCTTTTGTGTGCGGGTAAATCAAGGTACAGACAGGTTAGGCAACCTACCCACTAACATACAGTCAATGGTTAACAATTTTGGCTTCAGCTTCTACTCTTTGAACACTCACATTCCTTTCCATGTGCTACCTCAGATGGTGTCTGCTGTAGATGAGACAAAATCGATGATCTAGACCGTGACCACAGAAATGTCACAGGCTAACACCTTCAATTTCTGTCTGTTTTTTTCCAGAAATATGTCTTCAAAATGTCTTCTTGGTCTATGCCATCATCAATGAAGGAGGAAAAAAAAAGTTGCCAGATACAGTTTTTGGGAGTAGTGCTTGTGACCTGGACACTTCCAAAAGGAACAGTATGTTGGCAGGTTTGTTATTATAAGAGCCGCTAAGCATGAACGCTGTGAAGAGACAGCCCTGAATGCATAAGAGCGTATTGTCTCTCTCTGAAATCTCACTTGTAAACCCCCAAACTATTTCTTTTGTCAAGACTGAGGATTGCATCATTTTCTTGGAGAACATAATAAATATTTCTGCCTTTCAATGGAGCAAATGCAAAACATACAAAAGAAGCTTTCTACCTCATCAGTATTTTTATAAGAGAGTCATTTTGATTTCAAAGGGCAAAAGGAAATGAGCAACCTGCAATACATAGCATCACTGCAGCTAAGTTCTTGGTAAACACAATATACTGAGGTGATATTGTGCTCTGTTTCTTCAGATTAAATATATCTCATCCTCAGATTTATACTGGCACTTTATGGCTTCTGCAAATGACTGTCTCAGCACCGCAAAGTAATTCCACCCTGTCATATTTGTCTTTGGAAATTGTAACAAATTGTGGTGATTTATAACATCAAACTCAACTCTTCCATTTTTTCCCCAGATGGGAATGTCGCTGATGGCAAGATGCTGGGCCATCCATTTACGCTGTGTGGAGGGTGACAGTGAAACATGTTTCATCTCTCTTGCCTGACACTCTCTTTCCATAACTCAAGCTGTCAAGGCACCTTTGCAAGGGGCCTGAAACAAATCTAAAGCTCTCCTACCTGCATGCCTACTAATGAGGTGTGACTCGCGCTGCCGGCTGCCTGCCCTCGCCGAATCTCCTTGCCTCTGACCCTCGCGGTCTCTTCGCAGTCCATAGAAGTCAAACGGTCATTTGTCTTTGAGTAAGGACAGGCAACGATCAGAGACGGAAACTTTGGGGAAACTCACGCCGTGTGTACTTCTGCTTTGCTGTGCTTTGTCCAGCAAAAAGCATCTCAAGCCAGCATCATGAGAGCTAAATGAAAACCTATCCAGGGGTTAAACCAGCCTTGAAATATTCTCCTCTCCGCTTGCCTAAGGCAAGTAGATTTTCTAACTGGCAAGTCAAGCACTGAGCTTTTTCTCAGCAAAATATTTCCTCCCATAGCAAAAGATGAATTATAGATTATGTTCTTAAACTGAAAATTTTCCTGGTAGCCTTGTAAAGCAGAATTGCAGGAGAATTCCAGCTTCATCCCATTATAAATAAATGTATTGCTCTTTCTAACATTAGAGAGGGAGAGTAAGATCCGATTTAAGTGGTGTAAGATACATGCAGCTTTATTTTTGCAAATAAACCCACGGAAGTTTCCCACTGGGAGCAGGAGGATGCTGAACCTTATAAAAACCTGATTTCTAACTTAACAAGTGCTGGAACATTTTGAAAATCTCCATTTTGGCCAAAGAAAGCAGTCCCCAGGAAGTCTTGCCTGCAGGGTCCTATAGAGTGGCAGAAGCAATATATGATACAAAAAGGCTGAACTAGAGCTGTCTCTCAGCCCGCCTCGGTAAGATGTATTGCTCACAAATTAGGAGCTCAGCAAAAACTATATTTATTTGCCACCAATGATGGTGTTACAGATCCCTGCTTACGGCAGAGATCACTTACAGGGCTGTGCAGAGGAAGAAGTCAGGGAGGGGTTTTAACACCCTCCACAGGAAATCTTTCCTGAGCTGCCTCTGCTTTAGTAAAATAGTTTTCACACAATGTGAATGGAAAAATGGAAAGCTAAAGAAGTGAAACATCCAAAATCCACCATCCAAGTCAGATGTAAATGTGTCATGTATTTTCTCACAGGAGTAGCTTCGGTCATTCCATTCTGGTCATTCCAGAGCCGTCGTTACCTGTGGTGGCGGGGAGGCTGTGGGCTGCGGTGCTGGCTGGCAGCGACTGCCAGCGCCAAACACAAGCAAAAGGGAAATACATTGATCAAGGGTATCCTAGACACGTGTGGCCTCCAAGATTAAGTAAGTAAGTAAATAAATAAATAGAAAGACTGTCAAATACAATCAGTCCTGAAATTACTCTTGAAAGGATGGTTTTATTCCTCACCTCACTACGGTTGCAGAGAACTAGCTATCATTTGACAATTTTTGCTTGTATTTATAGTAGCTTGATAAAAATGTGTGCAGGCAAGTGTGTGTGTATGTGTTTATTTTTAATATGCTAAGCTGGATGTGTCAAACTGAACCACACGTAACGTGGCAACAAAGAAAATAATTTCACGAAAATTGCATAATGTAAAACAAATAATTGGAATACCTATGTTAAATACAATTTGCATGCAACATTGCATTATACAATTGCTGACACGCTGCAGAGAGGTATTAGGTTTAAAGTACCTACGTTTAGAAAGCAATTTGCAGAACTTCTACTCTTTTTTCTAGTTTGAAAAGCAGTGATAATATGTTTTTTGCAGCTGACAAGTGAACAAAAAACAATAATTGAATGGAACCATTTTACCCACAAGGCAAGCTGATAATTAGAGGTTTAACAAACAGCTTGGATTTAGTCTGAGCAATGGCAGCTACTCTCTTGATTTTTTTCTTGTTGTTGTTTTGGGGACCAAATAAAGGTGTGTGTGTGTCCGCTTGTCAATAACAATGGGAAAAATAAGTTATTTTTTATCCCTGCCTCATGTCTGACTCTGGGTCGCTGGAGGGCAAACACAGGGAACGATTATGCACTAGAGGGTAATATCTGGAGAACGTGCATGAGAAACAAATATAAGAAAGCAAGGGGAAAGAAGTGACTAGGGTAGGGAACTGGCAGACATGCCTGGCCCATCTTTCTGGGGCAAAGGACGGAGTTACCAGCCTTTTCCCTCTCCCTGGGCTGCAGCTTCTGCCCCACCACAAAGGTGGTGGGTGGGAGGACACTGGTGGCACCCGTGCTACCTCAGTGCAGGTCTGGCACAGCAGGACAAAGGTGGTACATCCATGGGGTGCATGCTGCCAAAATCCCTGAAGGTCCAGCCAGAGAGATGGAGGAACAGACTGAGCTGAGAGCATGTGTTTACCCAAAAGGAGGGCAGGGCACTGCTTAGCAATGGGAACTGCCCCAAGTCACAATCTTCAGGAGCAGGCTGTGATCACCAAAGTGGATTTCCAGCCCATCTCAGGTCAAGTGAAACCTGTGCCAGAAATGAAGATACTTCTTTCAGGTTGAAAGAAACAAGACCATACCCCAGCTGTTGCATATTCTCCTCTTCCAAAAGGAATAGCTGTTTTTTCTGTCCAAGGAGCCCGTTTGCAACAGCAGGTTTCACTTGTGCCTGCTCCATGGCTGAATTTTAAGGATTTAACATATTTCTGATATCAACAGTAAGATAAAACTATCACTGAAAAACACTGACTAATTAACACTAATGAGTATATAAACCAATTTTATAGAAACACAGAGACTTCCTGGGGGGCTACTCAGACTAGACAAAGAGTGAAGACTAAGCAGGCCACTCTCCTTCAAGCAATTTTCAGTTGTTTATATATCATGTCTAGAAGCGGAATTCTGGTTTTGCTTTTGGCTTTTAATTCTTTATTGCATCTGAAAGTGAGACCAGTTAAAGCATCTTTAATAATCTTAGGCTTAATTGGAGGCCAATTATGAACATCAGCAACCTACAGATGATAGTACCCATTGTTAAACATGTTTATTCTCCCAAGAATTCACATTAAATAGAAGTGTTCTGAATATGTTGCATTTCATATAGAACAAGGAGACAGATAAATTTCCATATAAACTACCAGATGAAGGCAAATTTTGAAACGTGGAATATATCCAAAGAAGTTTTCTTACTTCAAAAGAGTAAGAAAACAAAAATTTATGTGTCCACATCTTTTCCAGTAACTGAAAGATTGCACTCCCTGTGAGCACACCAGGGGAGAGATTGCCATTTCAACTTATTGGCAAAACAACGTCAACATTTCTGGTTTCTCTTATGATGGAAGGCAGCACCTGAAAAACCCCTCAGAACAAAGCAAAGCAATGCATTTTTGCCTTTACTATGCTTTTTGCTGCAAACATCAGTACCACCATATATTTTAGGAAGTCTGACCTTTACATCTAGAAAGTACCATTGCTCATGAAATGCTGTAGATTGACAGCCATGGAAATGAAACTCATATTCCCACCATGGGTTACAAACTAAACACACACAGTGGGCAGCAACTATGTGAGCTGGCCCCTGCATAGGCTGGTTCCCACCATCCCTAACATGTGCCCCCAGTTCCACCAGCCCTTCGGCAAGCAAACTCTTTGCAGAAGCCTCTGAAGAGACCTGCTCCCCAGCAACTGGAGGCAGGTTACGAATTCCTTTTGGGTAAACTACTGAATTGCCGCCAAATCCTCATCACTTTTGCCCTGGTTTACATTTGGGGTGTGAGCTAGGAATGAAAAGCTTCATAGCTCTCTGTTAGTCACCTTACAGACTATTTATTTTCCTGATCATAACTTTTAAAAGATTTGAAAACAAGGCACAATAGGTGAAGTTTTAGGTATCAATTATTTTCTTTGAAATTAAAATTAGAAGCAAACCAGCTTTTCAGTGGAAGACTATATTAATGTCCAATGCATAAGTCATTATTAATATTACTGTAATGAGTACCAAGTGAATTAATGATGACTGGCTGCTTATTTTAAAATTATTCACATTTTTTATGTTTATTCTCAACTCAGCCATTATGCCCTTTATATAACACATATGCTTAAAAAGCAGTTGAATTCAACCTGTAATAGAAGCACAAGAAAAAGTCATTGGGAAAAATAGTTCAGCTGGGAACAATTAGCTTGAGATATTCCCTACTATTTCACTCCTTGCTTTAATGTGTATGTCAGAGTGGACATTCTCCATTCCTCTAACGTCCATTAATTGACAGAGATACCAGCTTGCCTACTTTCAGAGGCTGAGTGCTCAGGCTCCAGAGCACTCCTTTCTCTGGAGATGAAAGAATTGAAAATCAAATGTGAATCTTCCAAATAAGAATGCAGCGTATTACCATTCAGTTATTAGGGAAGAAAAGTACTCCTCTGAATGCCCAACATCAAGGTCTAATTCCTAGACCTACCACAGTAATGAAAGTAATAAAGACCTACCTGAGTAGTGAAAGTCACTGACAAAGTCACTTCATCTCCCCATGCCTCAGTGTCCAAAGTCACACAAATAAGTCTCAAAGTTAGAGGGGACTTAAGTTAAATTATGCCTTATGCTAAAAATAAAAAAAATTGGCATCAAACCTGCAGCCTGATTTTCTGAGACTGTGGCAGGAGTTCTGGGTGAGCAGTATACGCTGAAAATCACGCCATTGTTTCAGCCTGTAAATACGCATTCAGGAGACAGAGTTTGGAAACAGTTAGGTGAAGGTTTTGTGCTAAGCCTCAAGCAGTGTGCCCTAACAACTAGCTACAGGGTGTCTTTTCTGGTCTGTTGTTTAGGGATGGCTCACCACATCTCAGAGTTCATGTGGCCACTTTCACCTCCACTGTGAATCACTGTATGTCCAGTTTTATGATATCCATAATTTTGGGAGAGGAAGCTTTGAGCTCTGCAGAGATACCAGCGTTATTCTCAGCCCGCTTGGAGCCCGTAGGAATATCTGATCAGGTAAACACTCTGTCACATGTGTTGCAGACTGGAAGTGCCTGTGTTTGTAGAGCAATAGGACAACTGGGATCTCTGATGAGCCACATCAAATACTGGTTTCCTTATGTCAGCAACCCAGAATTGATCGTGGGGCTTTTGTAACTCTAGCAACTGCTGTCAACAACTCCAGAAATAACATACTACACATGACACTTGCTTAAGAACCCCAAAAACAACAACGCATTTTATTACACTGAACTGGTGCACAGCTTCTTTTATATTCAATTTGTGGTGGCAAGAGGCTTAGTAACATCTTGCCTACAGTTACAACCCAGAATAGACTTGCCATTTTCTAATAAAACCTTTTCTGGAAAAGGAATCACCACGTGGGATATTATGTATGGAAGTTAAAGGATCTATAATGTATTATGCATGTAATTTTTTGTGTATAAGATATGTATGAAATATGCACACTTGTGTTGCCTGAGGGCTGGCAATATGAGAGACGGCAATTCAAATGAAAAAAAAAAAAGTAAAAAAAGGGCTATGCTGTAGTATTTTGGTTGGTGGCTCATGTTAATTTGTTTGGTCTTAAGCAACACACTAGAATCCCAGGGAAGTACCAAGCCCTGACTTTTCTTAGCGATTTGAATCTCATTTTTCAGCAAGTTATTACACAACCAGCCAGATTGTCTGACAGCACCCACAGCAACAAAGAGTTAATGCTTCCCCTCCGGCCTTAATTCACCCCATTGTGTTTGGGATTGCAGGGATGGAAATGATCACACAGTGAAGTGCTGCAAAGTGCAATCTCTCTAGACACAATGGGGTTGAGTTAAAGGACACGAGGCACTTAACTCTGCATTTCCTTGCTTTCATCCAAACATTGTTACTTTAACAGCATGTTTTTGCAGTTTTGTTTCTTCTGGTTTTATTTTAAGACATAGAAAACATTAGATGCTCGTTTGATGCACAGCAAAATTGTTACATGCCTTCATTTCCAGGCCGAGCTGAGTTTCTATATGAAAAAAACTGTATACAAGAAAAGAAAAAGGAAGAGAAAGGAAGGTGTATTTAGGAACCTTACCTTTTGCATGTCAGATTGGGCCCAAAGTGATTTGGTCAGACAAAGGAAATGCGGTGGTTCTAGCTTTACATCCCAGTAGAACACGGTTCACATTAGTGAAAGCTGATTTACATGTTAGTAACTTGCAATGATTTTCCTTTTTAATGTGTTAATTTTATTCCTTATCCCTCAGCACAGACTTTTAGATGCTATGAAAGATTGGTGTTATCAGCCCTCCCAGGATGGGCAGATAATGTTTCTCTCTCAGCGGCTGTCAGCTTACAGTGAAACTGGCTTTTCTGTTAACACCACAGACATGTATACACAAAGCGAGCTCCAGTACAGAATACTCTCTCAGAACAGGCCAAATCATTCTTTGCTTCCATATCTATCCTTTAAGGTCTGGGCAGATGGCCTCAGGACAGATAACTGCGAGTAAATTGTACAGCATATGGAAATACCTCTTATGTTAACATGGAAATATGCAACACTCATGTTAAAACAGCAATAGCCCATAGCAAATTATTTTCTTATGCATATTTTCTGTACCATGTAGCCCAAGCTACATCCTGCCCCCATACAGATATGTGTGGGAAAAAGTTGGCACCTATATGCACTTGAGGCTGTACAGGAATATGGTCCAGCCTGGTTCAGGCACTTCCTGCACTGGTGGATGGACTTTGTTTTTTGCAGAAAGTTTGTGTGGGAAACCCCACCTGATATTCCCAGCCTCCCTGTGATTCCCCCAAGGTGTGCACCTATGCTGTTTCTTAACTTACAGGTACCCCTTGGGGGCATAATTTAGCCCTATGTAATGGTGGATGGCTTGAAGGAATGCCTGTTCTAATTATTAATTACATAATAAAAGTTAATTCAGTAATATAATACAAGCACTGATTTATGTTATAAATTGGCATCTGCATTTCATAAATTGTTTCATTTTAAGACCTTATAATTGCCACATTTCTAAAAGTTATACAGTGCAAAAAATGCTGGACTGGATTCAAAATATGTTGGCATGCACGCAATTACTGAAAAAGGGGAAAAAACCCAGAGCAAATATTTAATTTAGTATTTGCAGCACTGTAATGTTATCAGCCTGCACAAATGCTATAATTGTCATCTGTAAAAAGACCAAAGCAAAGTGGTCTGGAAAGAGAAAATACATCTCATGTTGTGGCCTAACCCATCAGTCGTTGCATTCACATGTAATCTTTACTCTGATGAAGTCCATAGTGTTAGTTATCGAACAGGGGTCACAGGGCTGAATGGAAGTGATAAAAAAAAGAAAACCTTTTAATGAGAACTTTTTAGTCCCAGGGCCTGATCCTGTCAGTATTTTCTATCAGACGTGCCGCTTACTCCTGTGAGCAACTGACTTTGCTCTCCTTGTGCCCTCTCAGAAGCGCTGGCAACGCGACTCTCTGCGCTTAACAAAACCCAGACATGACAGAACAGAGAACAGCCCCAGCGGACCTGTCTATCACATGCCTGCAGCCAAGCCTCGTGCGGTTACTCTTCATTGCTCAGAACTATCCCAAGCCCAGCAACAAGCATTTACTTTCCCAATGGTTATGGCGGGAGGATCACAAGGACTGCTCCCGAGTCGGCGTGCCTGTGGCGGAGGGCAATGCTCTGCTCGTGGGGTAGTGGCTCTGCGCTGTCCCCCCACAGCTCTTCCCTGAGGCACAGCAACGCTGCGTCACACGGGGGATTTACATCCCAAGTCTTACTTTTCAAGTCATTTATCATCATTGTTAAACAGGAACATTTTCGTACCAAAGTGGAAATCGCCTGCTCTTTACAGTTTCTTTTGCCAACGTCTTGGAGAGTGAGAGCCCCAGGGACAAGCCCAGCTGAAGCCCTTCCCATGGATGCTCTTCCATCCCCACCTCTCCCTGCAGCACAACTCACCATCCCCACCCCACGATGCTGTCCCTGTGGTGGTCTGTGCTCTAATCACTGCTCTGAGTGAAATATAACCTCTCTCCTTTTCTTGGAGATGTGTTTTTAACCTGGACCATGTTAATGATTCAGCTTACAGTTCATCCCCTCTGCCAGACGTCTGGCACAGATGAGCAGGGGGTGAAGGCTGAGGTGGGAGCAGAAAAGAACAGGCAGGGTTGGTCACGCATCGGCATCTGAGTGATGCTATCATGCTTTCCTTGAAGACTTCAACTCACAGTAGGATGCAGCAATGGGAATAACCTCAGAAATGTTTACAGCAATGGACTTCTAAAACCTCATCCTTTCTTCCCTCTACCCTTGTGGAGTAGGAAAATTCCTCCATGTCACAAACAGAGGAGGAGGAGGCTCGGAGAAGACCTTACTGATCTTGGTGTTTAGTTCGCCCAGGGTCCTTTTGCCTTTGGTGGAGACAGCGGTTCTTGAGTCGCAGACCCCAGTTAGCACCTGTCTGGAGTTGGGTTTGGGGGAGCTTTTCTCCCTGATGTTTTGGGGACTGGGCAGCCTCGGCACACTAGCCTATTCAGACAAAAAACATATTGATGAAAAATGATTAAAATGTCAGTGCACATGGGGAGAAAAACTATGGAACTTTTCCTCAGAAAAGGGGAATCACTTCTTATGAGATGTATTTTAAGAGCATCAGCAGGAGTATTTTTTGAAAGCCATATGCTACTTATTCACATGTGTGTGACAGAACTCATATATGAGGAGTGATACAGAACACAAACGTAGGTGTTGCACATTTCGTATGTGCATATGTTCATAGCCTATTCCCAAGTTCTGTTTCTGAACTTCATTACACATATGCCATTTTCAGGTTCAGTATTTGGTTACCTTTGGCTTAAGAAAAATGCATTATATTTATGATTAACAAGTTCAAAAAGACATGGGGTCTAAAAAACACTTTTATCGGCAGAATTACAATTGTTGTTTTTATGAGAAAATGATGTTAAAATAGGCCTAAATCTTCAAGATGATTCAATTTGTCTCTGTAGGAGTTGGGGCACCATCAGATTAGAACATCATAAAATAGCACAAACTCACCCACTTTCATCTCCCTTGTTCCTTTCCTTTCCCT
>NW_010539829.1:19060-24386 GCF_000687285.1 Phaethon lepturus
AATCCAGGAAACTGCAGTTCATCTGCAAGTTGATAGCATTTACTTTTCGTAATTGGCTAAAAAGTTGACCCTCATCCTACAAGGACTAAGGCAGAATGTGAATCATTTATATGATGTAACAGAGAGTTATTTTTATAGCAAGATCAGGGGACTGTAACCTAGTAGCCCCCGCCTCCTACTCTTCTGCCATAGCTCTGACACTGTGGTTTCTCTCTGGTGCCTCAAGCCCACGTACCAAACAAGGCAGTGACTAAGGGAGTCGGGTCCTGAAGCAGGAGAGAAACAGCAGCACTTGTTGAGTAGCCAGAGAGAAGGTCTCCTGGCCACAGACCCACAGCCAGCCGGACCCGCACAGTGTGACCTCAGCTGTGCGGGCAGCCTGCGACGCGCGGCCAGGGCAGCGGCTCCCGCGCTCCTCTGCTGCTGCTCGCAAAGGAACAGGCCTTCAAAGGACTTGCTTTAGAAGTCACTGACAGGAAGAACAAGTGCTTGAGCCAACTTTCTTTTGGTTGCTCAGGATATAACCAAGAAAATGGTAGGCAATCAGCCCAGATAAGGAGGTCACTGCCATGAAAGGACTCATTTTTTCTTAATTCATGACTTCCTCAGGTGTAGCTATTTTAGACCACATTTAGACCGTAATTATTGTAACCATTTAGTTACAGATTTCAGCTTTTAAATGGTCAACCCTCAGAAAAGCTTAATGAGTTACAGAAGGACATAAACTCTATGCTTTCCCACTGGCAAAGCAAAAAAGCAGTAGGTAGACAAATCAATGGTTTGCTATTCTGATTTTTTTTCTCCTTGTTATCTTACAAAACACCACTGTTTTTGAAAGGTCTAGGAGCTTGCACTCTATGACAATGTTATAAGCCTTCAGAAGCAACCACTCACTCGCTATCACACAACATGCTTTTAGCCATTGCCCCACAGTCCCGTAACACAAACACAAGCAGCTCTGGAATCATACTACTTCTTAGCACATGAGGACAGACCCCTGTCTTCCAGAAGCAGTTCTTAAACTTGCATTAAAATTTGAAGAAAACTTTAACCTTCCATGGAAGTTTCTCATGGTACTTTGCAAGATCTTACTCTACCCCTGGTCAGAAGCACAGTACTCTCAACTCCATGGAAAACTTTTAGCATCTCTCTGAATACTACATGAGACAGGTGGAAAGGCAAGAGAAATTACTATTACAATCATAAATAGAAAATAATGTCACTGTACTAAGGACAGTGGTTTAAAATAAACAATGTAATTTTTCACATGAAAGATTGCTAACTCTTAATTGATAATACTGATAAATTACATAACGATGTTCTCTGTTCCCTACAGAGAAAACACAAGTAGCTTTCGTCTAGTGAGCAACAATGCAAAAAAACTCTAAGGGCAGTTACTGAATGTAAACTATAGTAATAACACACCACTTTAAACTGGAAATATAAAATTAAGGTATGGTCCTTCACAGCAATACAGACATGACTTAGAAAGAGAAAAGCTGATAGGAGGAGTTCATCAGGAAAAAAGTGAGAAACAAATAGAACAAATTTTTAAACAATTTTTAGCTTTCCTTTTTTTTCCAGTCAAGAATTATACCCGAGAATAATCTTAGTATAAGTATTACTCATCTATTTTCTTCTATGCATTTATAATTTTATGGTATGCTCCATAGATCAGTTAAACCGACATTACTCACATACAAAATGGCCCTGGATGGCAAGGGGACTCCATCACAAATCTCTTACTGTGATGTTCATTTCATTCCAGTAGGAAAGGCAAGAAGAAAATCCTGGCTGGCAGATTTATTGATTACATTTCACCAATGACCAGCAAAAGGCAAGCACTCTGAAAATCCCCAAAGGTGATCATTACTACTGAGTAACTGTCACTAAACATTAGCACCATCAGCAGACTGGAACTAAAAGAAAGTGCGATGCTTTAAATGTGAGGCCCAAGAGGGATTGCCTGTAGTCCAAAGAAAAAGTGGAACATCTTACATCAGGGCACCTGTGTTTGAGACAACTGAAATGCTTTTATATATATATATAAATGCATATATGTATAGACTTATAAAATTGGTCTAGCATAGTCAGGCAAATTGGGCAGGGCTACCTACTATAAAACATAAAATTAATGTGTCAAGCTAATTTCATGGTCCACTTGCCTGGAGCTGATTAGGACCAAATTAAACTTGGTCCTAATCAGCCCGAGTGCTTTGCAGGTAATACAGAAATCCATGGGATATGCTTATTACTGTAAAAGCACGTGCACATTATTTGCACAAGCAGTGTAAGAACAGGTTTACCAGAATAATTTGTGGTTTCACACTTTCTAATTCATTGCTAGCTCACCTGTTTTGGGTGGATTTTTATTTGAAAATCTCATGTTTCCATGGCACAGAGGAATCAGACATCAAACATAAGATTTTTTTCATTTTCATACTCGAATCTGATCTTGACAAACCAATCCTTGGCTTGGCCAAAGGAGCATTTTCTGTATCTGAGGCAATGAATTTAGATATTACAGGAAGAGAAAGTATATATGAAGGTTTTTGCCACTTCCCCTTAGCTCCTGGCTATCTCCCTTTTTTTTTATCACATCCTGTGATTCCCATATGAGTGCCTTTGTTCCACGGGAAACAGCGGGAACAATACCCTTTGTACTGCTGGCAGACAGCTGCTTCTGATACAGACACAGCGCTGCCTTTTGTGTACTTGAAGCATTGCCTCAGCCAGGAAAAAGAGGCTGTTTGAATTCCACCCTCTTGGTCAGTCTATAGTCCTTGCAAGCCCTTGCTCTGAACACAATATCCCAACAGAGAAAGTTATTCCTTGCAGTGACCTAACACCGGCCCCTTTCATCACGGGGCCACACCAACAAAAGCACGATGCTGTGAAAGGTCCTTCCTCTCCCGACGGCACTTGGCAGTCACAGCAGAAAACAGATGTAGGAATGGGCTCTGGGAAGGCACATTCACCAAAAGCATCTTATCACCGTGAGCCTTCTCTTGCCTTGTGATTCCGCATGAACAGGAATAGAGCCGCTGTATCATCCTACACAGAAGCCGGTGTGCTGCATGTAATGCAAACGGTGAGCATTAAGGATGAGAATTTCATGAACTTGAGAGACTGATGTCTTCTGAAGCATGATTCGGCATGTAGATTAAAACTTGAAGTTAGATGTGTAGCCTATAAATTGGTATCTTTCAGAGGACAAGGTCTAAAGCAACAGAAGGAAGATGAGCTCCCTCACAGCTTTCCACTGGTTCTTTGGGGATGTTGTGGTTTAACCCCAGCCGGCAGCTAAGCCCCACACAGCCGCTCTCTCACTCCCTTCCCATGGAATGGGGGAGAGAATCAGATGAGAAAAAGTGAGAAAATTCGTGGGTTGGGACAAAGACAGTTTAAGAGGTAAAGCAAAAGCCACGCACGCAAGCAAAGCAAACCAAGGAATTCATTCACTACTTCCCAGGGGCAGGCAGGGGTTCAGCCATCTCCAGGGAAGCAGGGCTGCATCATGCGTAACGGTTACTTGGGAAGACAAAACTCCATAACTCCAAACATCCCCCCTTCCTTCTCCTTCCCCCAGCTTTATATACTGAGCATGATGTCATATGGTATGGAATCTCCCTTCAGCCAGTCGGGGTCAGCTGTCCCAGCTGTGTTGCCTCCCAACCTCCTGTGTACCCCCAGCCTGCTCACTGGTGGGGTGGTGTGAGAAGCAGAAAAGGCCTTGGCTCTGTCTAAGCACCGCTCAGCAATAACGAAAACATCTCTATATTATCAACACTGTTTTCACCACAAACTCAAAACGCAGCCCCATACTAACTACTGTGAAGAAAATTAACTCTACCCCAGCCAAAACCAGCACAGGGATGGATGCAGCTCTGCAAGGTCCAGCTCAGTTTTCTCAGGTTGTTTTACATTCTATTTTCCAGTTCCAGTTTGTATTTCTAAGCTTCCATCCCTAGAGATGCATGAGTCAGCTTTACAAAATGCTTATTTCTATGCCAGGACCTATATTTTCATCTTCAGAACCTGTTAATACTGTATCTCTTGCAATGAGTTACCATTTGAAGAAAAGGCCATTAGCTCAAAAAAAAAAAAAGATATTTCCATCTGATCATATTTTATTTCAATGTGCATCTGACAGCATTGCCTCTCAGCATACAGGTGATGTTCTTAAACTGTGACAGTTTCACTCTCTTTAAGAAACACATAATTTCTGAATAAGGAACTTGTGCTTATAATTGCTGTTGCCTTAAAGAAAAAAAAAAGTAACTTTGCAACACTTTGCCAAGTCTTATCCCCACATTTCCATATTGTGTTAAGATATTGGCAATTATTATTTAAGTCAAAAGGGAAAAACAAAATAATTTACATCATCCATCACAGCTCCCTTGCATGAGTAAATACAAGAGACCATGGCAAATCAATTGTGGGGAAAGGAACAATCCAAATCAAATACTGTATTTGTATGTATAATCTTTTTAGTATTTTCTGACCTTGTATATCGAAACAACAGATTTAATTCTGTGAACTTAAAGTAATACAAAGCTGTTTATCCCAAAATCCCATGGGGAACCTCTAATCTAATCAGTTAAACTCAGGACACAGCCATAGCAATAAAGAAAACAGGCCTAACTCAGCACAAATTCCAAAATCTGTTTGCCATTCAACTTGGTTTGTGCAGACAGTAAGGTCTTAACACAAGAATCATCTCCTAAGCGTATATGGATGACACTATATGCAAGAGGACCTGGTTGCTGATTATTGCTTGTAGCAGCTCATACTGCAACAATTGTGCTTAAAGATTTGTCAGTAGATGCCACGAGACCTTTGCTTTCTTTAGGAAAAAATTAAGCAGCCCCTCTGCTCTTCCCTTTTGGAAAAAAATAGCTTTTCCTCAGTCATAGCTAACAGGGCAAGAAGTGATTGTCCAGGATGAACCCGTTGCCTTCTTGCTTTTGGAGGCAGCCGATGCTCCAGGGCAGGAAGGATGTGGGAGATATGTGAATAAAATTGATATCTTCAAAAAGATAAAAAGCAAGTACTGAGTCTAAATTCACCAAGGGAAACACATTTCCCATTTGTGAGGAAGACAAATGCAATGAATATACATATGAATCTGAATTACTATATTTCACTTCAGGGTTTCCAGAATAGTTAGTGATGCGAAAGTGAGAGACAGTGGTCTCTCCATCATGCAGAAAGTTTGTGTGCCGAAACAGGCTTGTTCTACTGCGTAAATACAAGCTACATATACCTACTCTCTGCAAACACATCATTCTCTAGGAAACAGATCTTAGAAGGTAAAACTTCAGCA
>NW_010539829.1:24456-37996 GCF_000687285.1 Phaethon lepturus
TCTTCCTCTTTCCCACAGTTAAATCCTCTTTTACAATCCCCTGCTTCAGGGTCACAGCTCTGTAGAGACTGGTATTAAGGGGATTCAAGCAGGCAGACTGAAAGAAAAATAGACCTCAGAGTTAATTTTGATAGGTGCTGCATATATCCATGTCCAATCCTTGCTTCAGAGGGTTCGTGAGTGAACTACAATAAATGGAGACCTAAAAGAAAGATGATCTACTCCTGTTTCACAGATGGAGGACTGGAGCACTGTGAGTGGTAGCCCTGAGTGACTTGCTAAAAATCACAAAGGAACTCTTGAGCACATAAAAGTTTGAATTCAGATTACTCACATTCATGGTAAAATATTTTGGTTTAGTGCTTTAGTGGATTTCCAGGGGTAAAAGGAAATACGATTTTTCTTTCTCCCTGGGAAAAAAAAAAGGAATTGATAAAACTCATGAAGTTTTAGCAATAGACACAGAACTGCCTATTGTGGAGAGAATCACAGTATTGACAGTTGTTCAAAAATTACCAGCTTTTTTTGACATAATAGCTTTATTGTTTCTGCAAGTATGTGTGTGTGTGTTGAATGCACATAATAAATGTTATATCCCTGTCTCACCCCTTTGCTCTATTTCCCTTCCTCTCATGTGAACTAAGTGTCCTAAATTTAATTTTCCCCCTTACAAATTGGCTGCCCTTTCATGTCAGGAGAGAAAACGCCCACTCAGCATAGCTTGAAAGGAACCTGTCTGCAGTTGGGAGGGAAAAGTCGAGGTGCCGCTTTAACTAACTAAATTAAATACAACTAGAGCTCCAAGCAGCTGGCAGGTTTGATTTGGATGTAGGATGCTGTGAGATAGTGATAAGTGAGCGCTCAGGACCAAAGGGAATTAAAAGGCTGTACTTTGGTTTAATGGAGTCACTCTCTTTCAGTGGCACATCCATTAAGGACACCGTGCTGGCACGCTGCGGTGACTGCACCACTTAAACTGCAAAAGACCAGCTTCAAATAAGGCTGAGCTTTGGGCTCCAAAGGACACAAGTGTGTGGCTTTTGAGGGGGGCAGAGGAGCTCCTCGCTGTGCTCTCCTTAGCCTCCTCATAGCCTTGTGAAGGAAGGGGCAGCTTCTGCCGGACCAGAGGTTCGGATTCTGCTCTGGACCACGTGGGAAATATCTGCCAAACAGCCCAAGAGGTGGTTCAGAGAGTGCAAGAAAAATCATGTTATCCTGAATGAGAAGTTTATCTATCTCTATTAAAGAATTCCTTAAACCTTGTAATGAATTACAGAAAACAGTTTCTTCCCCCACCTTTTGGTTTATTTAATAGTGCATTAGACAGCAGTGTCTTTGTGTGTAGTCAGCAGTTTGTGGGTAGTCAGTATTCCCTTGCTCTCTCCTGGTATTAGTATTTCTCCTGTTCATGTAAGTCCTTCCCTGAGGAACAATGAAGATGGGAAAACATTTTTAAAGATTATGATTCAACTGTAAAACCTTACTATTTGTCAGTGTCACCAACAGGCAGGTGTAATGCCTAAAAGTGTCTTTCAACTCTGCTTTCTAAAAGGACTAAAAATGTAAATGAAACTTTGATTTTGTAATTAGTACAACAGATTTGACACTTGTCTGCCTCTGGTAACAAGGGGAACTTTCCTTACATTCACAAAATACTATGAAACCTCCTCAAAAAAGATGTTGCAGATGCTAAAAACTACAACTGGGTGCTGTAGTATGCTATGTTTCAAGCCAGCTACCCAGCAAGAGACATCTGCAGACAGAACAGGTTAGATATTCAATTGTAAGGCTTTTTATTCCTTTTCTTTTAAAAATATTATATTTTTCTCTATTTGGAGAACTTAAATTGTAAAGTGCCAGAGAATGGGAATATTGGTCACTAAGTGCTGACAGTGTTTATTATCATAAGCAATCCCCTTGAATGTCACAATTTCTAACTAATATTAGTTAGAAGACTGAACACTAGAGTAATTATCATGACAATGAGTTTGACAACTCCCATTTCCAACATGCAGTCATTACAGAATGCTTGGTCTTTTGCACCATTCACAGATAATCTCTAATTTTTATTCTTTTGTGTATATATGCCAATCTAACTTACATAGTAAAACAACTCAAGAACATGTAAATGTATTTGTTTTCTTATGCACAAAGATGCATATTTATGAATAATTTTCTGTAAAAAATATGCCGAGGAAAAAGGTGAAACTGTTTTGAATAAGATTTGTTAGTTCTGTACAGACAAAAAATGTATTAAGTGCCACATAATTTGAATGATTATTGATTTCAAAAGGAAAAGCACCAAATCACATGAGACTGTACATACAGTACAGGCAAAACCAAGAGAGATGCACACTAAAAAAAAAGAAGAGAAAGAAAATATCCTTCCAAAGACGATGACTCTCCAACCAAATTTCGTCTTCTTCACCTTTAATTTATTTTATCTGATTGATAATTTTTATCTGTCCTCTCTTGGAGATGAGGTCATTACTGCTCTCTGCATTACAACAGCAGGCAGAAACCTCAACTGTGATCATGATCCCATTGTGTCAAAAACTATTGTGGAAAGAGATACATTCACCAAAAAATGTCTTGGAAAATGTCAACTGTATGACTAGGAATCAAATGCCTTAGTTGGTGTACTTGCCTAAGCCAACAGCGCAAACAAATAGGCTGCATTTATGCAATTAGAGATTGCAATTATGCAGTGAAAGCTAGGATTTCAGTGAAACTTCTGCTCGCTTTAAATTGCCAGGATTATGCCCACTACCGAACTATAATTGGTAAAGATGGGAGAGAACAGTAATGGGAAGGTGTGATAGTTATCACTTGGATGCAATTATTTCAGTGTGTAACAAAGATAGTTTGTGGTGTGTCAGTAGAGCTTTTTTTTCTTGATGCAAAAATTCTTTCAAAGGTGTATTGACAGCATGCACTGCATGGAAAAGATCTGTAGGAAGGTCCTAATGGAGTTTCTATACGTCAGTTCTAGAAAAAGGGTTTGTTAGATATTTTATCTATTGCACCTAGATCTCAAGATATTTCTGGCTAGCTTATGTCGTACTACGCTCTAAAACAATGGAATGACAGTTATTTGGGGTTAAACATTTCACTGTAGAGCTGTATTAAAAATGGGAAGAAATGAACGGCTGTCTGATCTTTCCGAGCTTATCAGGCTTTTTAGATGGCCGTTATTTTCACAGCCAACTTTCCGTGAGACGCATCAAGCCTTCCCAAGATACAAAACATGCAATTTTGCTCTACTTTCTGCACTTATGATGAAATAAATTTCCTTCTTATTGGAAGGGGAAAATGAAAGGAGGTGAACCTGATGTTATTCATCCAGAAGGTATTTTGAAAACCTTCTGGATACAATATCCTGACACATAAAACTAAACTCTGCCTTCAAAATAAGTGACTTTGGCTCTGACTAATTTAGTGAGAGCCGGTGGTGTTCAGAACACATCCAGACCTCCTTACTTCTTTTGAAGCCTGATATAAAAATCTAGGATCTCAAATTAAGGTAGAAGAATTTGAAAATCTTGGTGTTAAGAGGGTAGTTAATGAAAAACATTTGAGAACTGACACAGCAAAGGACATTTTCTTGAAGGCTGGATCTGAAATGCATCTGCATGTCTCGATGCCTTTAGGTATCAAATCTGATCACCGCCACTGCTGTGTACGTGGGGGTCTGGCAGTGAATTCTTTAGCTGATTTAGCTCTTTAAGAGCTAATTAATTTAAGAGAACTGTTCACTCTAGCCCTCTCCCGGGGGCTGCCGCCAGAGCAGCGGGAGGCCGCGGGTGCTGGGATCTCCGCCATCCCGACTGACAAGGCCGTGCTGCAGCTCGGCGCAGGGCGGGGGCTCTCTGCGGCGAGGCCGGCCTGTGGCGCGGGCGGCTGGGGGGCGAGGCCGGCCTGTGGCGGCGGAGGCTGGAGGACAGGCATAGCCAACGCAACACCGTGACCATCTGCTACCAAGCCATAAAAGCCCGTAACCCTTCTTTTACAACCAAATTAAGGCCCTTGAAGCAAAGGCTACGCGGCGCTGGTCCTTAGAAGAGCGCTGGTATTTCGGGCACCAAGGGGTATGGCTTCGGAAAGGAAACGTTTCCCGCAGTCGTCACGGGGTTATGCATTTGCCTTTCCTGCCCTGGAGGAGCGTACCCACCCAGTGCTTTAAAAGACCAGCTGCTTCTCTCACAGGATCCGGCCCACACCGTTCAGCTTCTACGCTTCCGTTTTCACAGCAGCACGGAAGGGATCCTGAGCGGCCTTCGGGTGCAGAGCAGCTGTTCAGCCCAACCTGGAACGGCATTTCACCGCTATAATGACAGACACAGTAGTGAAACCTGCGTAACAACCCTTGCTGATCTTTTATCCACAATATAATTGCTTTGTCTGGTTGCTTTTATTTTGTTTAGCTTATGAGGTAGGAGCCCTGACCTGTTCTACAAGAACCTCTGGAATTATTTCCTTTTTCTTAAAGCCAGATACCTGTGGTCCCGCTGTGGCCCCACATGACCACCGGCAGCACTCCTCTACGCATTTTCCCAGCGCTCCCGCAGCAACACACATGTGCAGGGAAGAATGATGATCGAATGGAATTAATATAGCGCAGAAAGTAAAATTCAGTTAATAAAGCAATATCCGGGTACAGGCCACCGTAAAACAAACCTTGTTTGCCATACGAAAAAGAACTGTAATTTTCCAAAGACACCTCAGCAAACATAATACCGTCCTTACATTGGATTAAACATGATCACAGGAAAGGCAAACAAATATAGATAGACCCGAAGCAGCAATTCTCTTTCTGGAGCTATTTCTCCTTATTTCTGCAGAATTATTCACTGTCTTTTTGAATAGTGTAAATGTTCCACTGAATCTGGTTTTTAGCTGAGTTCTAAATACGCTTGTAAGACAATAATAGATTTTTTTCACGATGTCCAAATATAGTATCTGTGCAAATCCAACCGAACTGCCAGATACCAGTTTGCTTTCTTGTACATTATTGTCATATGCAATTATACATCAGATGAAAACATATGCTGACTTTTGGCTAAGTATTGAAAAACCTTATAAGCATTTTTTGTGGTATTGAGCAGGCATTCAGCTACCAGAAGTAGTTTTATAATACCTAGCAATATATAGTATATTTTATTTCATTTGGTCATGCTGGTACTGTTTCACTTCCTCCATTTGCTGGGGTTTTCTGGTGGTTTCTTTAAAACCAATTATTATCTATCATCACTGCCTGCAAGGAATAGCCATACATTTTCTCACTGTAGAAATAATCAGCAGTAACAATGCAATATCAAGCTGCTACCTTTTTAATGGGCTGAGAAACATAACCATTAATTTATTGTAGCTTCTTATGTCACAATATAAATACATCAGTTTTTATTTTAATAAAGTCAAAACCACTGAAATTACTCTACCTGTAAAACACACTAATAAGCATTTGATTGAATTAATTAACATTACCTGTTATTTCAATGCTTTTGATGAACTACAGACCATGAAGTCCAGCATAGTTTTATAATTCTTAAAAATTATTTTAGAAAACATAAAATCATACCATTCCAATTAGGGAATTACCTGCCAATTTCCTGTAGTTTAATTATACCAAAGATAAAATATCCAGAAATGCCTAAGTAGACAAAAAATACAAAGGCTGAAATTCTTTAAAGTTTAGAGGTGTCCAAGTTTTACAATTTAGATGTTAAATACTTAAGGACAAATTTTAAAAGTGTTTTGCTGTCTAAGGCTGCACACCGTTGAGTTGGGTCTTTTTCAGTTATGCCCATTTAGTTCAAGATATGTTGAGCATGAAGTTTTGAAAACACCTTTATGCCATCTGTGTTTTTAGTACTCTATATGCCTTTAACAGCATTATGCTTTGAAATGAAAACCCTGATGCACCATTTCCGTTCTTTTCTCCCTCCCTTTGCTTCCACTGTTATTTTATATTGTCACGTAACCCATGCCAGTCTTCTGCATGGTCATGTAGGGATATGGGACACAACTCTCCAGATGTGTCCCACCAGTGGAACAGGCAACATAACGCACACCTGGAGGGCTGTAGCTCGGTTTCGTTATGAAATAGCACACCGACACCAGGACACTGCCGGTTTTACATATGCCCATTAGCAGGCACACAGATGTTGAGGGCATTTTCTCAGCAGAAACAAATGGTTGGAGGTCAGGTGCAAACGAAGGGCCCTGATGCGCATGCACCGTGGCAAACAGTCGAGGCAGCAAAGACAATCCTTTCTTCCAAGACTTCTCTCCTGCTGCCTCGCAGCATGACAGTGGGAAGGAAAATGCACAGCTCAGAGGAGTCTAAATCTGAACAGCTGAGCTCAAATGAGAGCTTTTTACCTCCTCAGGATTGTTTTAGAAAAGTACCTATTTGTCTTTTTTGTCGAAGATGAGCAAACCCGCAGTGGAAAACACCGAAAAATATTTCAAATTAAAACCAATGCATAACTAATTTTATATAAAATTTTGGCCACTGTTTTGTCATTCTGAGACAATTGCTTTTTTATCAGAGATTTATGAACCCCTGAGCAGAAAATTATATAGAAATACTGACACAGCAGCATTATTCCCAAGTTACTGACCTTATTATATCAACCCTAGTAAGAATGCTGTTTTATATTTTAAGAGCCTTCTGTTCATTCCTGATTGTGGTCCATCATTTTTTTTCTGTATATTGGCTGTAAATAAAATGGAAAGTATGTTTGGAATCTGAAGTCCATGTATACTTACTTAATCCAATCAAATAGAAAATACTTCCCTTAGCAGTCTAACAGCCTCTTACAGAAACATGCTACATTTCATTCACATGACAATGAGATGGGAAAATGGATTAAGTAGTGGTTGATCACCTTGGGACAGACAGAAAATGATGGAGCCCCACAACACCCTGACCCCTTTAGGTGCAAGGGAACTGCCCCAGTGCCTCTGCTGTCTGCGTAGGGGATTCTCGTGAACAGCACACTGCCATCCTGTTCATAGCTTCCACTTCACAAAAGTTCATACAGACCTTGGCAGACTGGACTAATATCTCCTCCAGGAGGGGTTTTATGCCTGAAATCCCACCTATGCCACCCAAACCAGCCAGACCGATGCCATAAAGCTGTATTAGTGCAGGACCCCTACTTCTAATTTCCAGACCCCCACTAATATCTTTCCAGGTCCACTATATAAATCTCATTTTTGAGAAGTTATCACGAGTAAATTTATGTGCACAATAGTGTAACTCCTGCCTTAGCTGCCATTCTAAATCAAATTATTCATTTTTTTTCTTTTACTCTCTCAGTCACTGTGGCCACACAGCCCTGGTGGAGCAGAAGAGCATGACGTAACCCTCTGAAACATCTGCATTTTCTTCTATACAGTACCCTGTACACCAGTGTCACTACTCATCTGATATCAGCCTTTTTCCTCTGGGACAGTAGGAATCCCATTACTATGCATTCACAGGGGAAGGAGAAGTTGCCCTGAATGTGCCATACTTTTTATTCTATTGGTGCCCAAGCTGGAGAGATGTCTCACTCAAGGTCTGAGAACACCTGGGTGGCCTTTCTTGTTTACCTTTTTAGACACCTTTACCACCAGAAAGCTCATTTCATTCAAACAGATGAGACCACAAGAGTTGGCAAAAAAACTTGTGCCCCTCTGGGGAGTGTAAGTACTTCCATGCGTGAGAGGCAAAAAAGTAGCTGATGTGTGAGGTGACATTCAAAGCAAGATCATTGCACTGCTGCCTCTGCAGAAAAGAATTATTATTTTCTGCTGCTGTTCTCTGCATGCGAGTTGAAGCCGCAAGCCAGGCTGGTGTCTGCAGCAGAGAAACAGAAAGAAACACGAACAGTTTTTCATGCCTTATAGCTGAATTCTGCAAGGCATGGCACATCTTTTTGGAGGTCATAAGCCTCCCCAGTTAGGTCAGATCAAACACCTTCCGGGTTCGCACCCCTAAGGAGAAAACATACTTTTTCTATGATATAAATGTCAAAGAGCTACAGACTGTTGAAATGTGTTACTGCCTTCTGGGTAATTTTACACTGACTTTAATTATGCTCCATCTTCATTTGAAAGCCTGATTAGTGTACTCTTCACTCAAAGCCACACTGCCAGCCCAGCTGTATGCAGACCCACGTGGGGATTTCAGAGACATGCCAGAGACAGAGCAGATACTGAGCTACACCAGGAGTATCTCACATCTGTACCCATTTGGCACCTGGAAGAAGAACGAATAGCCTCTTCTGCTCTTTCAGAACCTGGGATGTCTTGACTAACATAACTTAGATGCTAGAAATATGGCTCTGACTTGAAACTATGCAATTAAGCCAAATTTCTCATTCCTGTTCCTTTATTAAAGGTAAGAGGGTTATAGCAACAGAACTGTGTCACTACATATATAATGAAGACTAACACTGGAATTTAAAGCTATGGTCCATACACGATGGTATGCTAGGAAGAAAAAATATGCAACTATTTGCCATGCAGGTTTTATTTTTCTTATGCCAAGGTGGGAGACATTTTTGTTCATTAATACCAAACAAACATTTGTTTCACCTGACTTTATTCCCATCTAGTGCAACACTGAAGCAGAACAGCACTCTAGATCACCTTCAATCAAACCAGCTTCTCAGTATTTATGTTTTTACTGTTATGGGCAGAATACGCCAGGATTACTCAACAAGGATTACAAGCAAAACAAAGTAATATATTTCCACCTTGCTGCGACACACAACTTTTGTTGGACATCATGCACTAGGACAAACATGATATCCATGTACTTTCTTCTTCTTCACTCCAGGATGCACTTGGGGGTCATTTTTAGGTGTTTGGTAACATGCTTTTGCACCATTGTTCATTCTTTACTAGTCTGCAGCTCCACACATCCAAGTTTCATTACATGATGACTTTTGCATATGTTAGATACTATTTCTGTGTTCTCTGAGTTACACCTAAAACCATTTTTTTCCATCTCCGTGTCTGCATTTCTTTAATTGACCGCTATTGAGCTGTCTATAGTCATGAGGTCCCCAGTGCTCACCTGTGCCCTGCCTCTTACCACCGAATACCTGCATGCATCTGTGCCCATCCTATGTCTCCATCTCTCAAGGGATCTGCTATCATGCCGAGTCTGCATTTCTCTGCATGACATCGCTGTGTTAGAGCCATAAATATTTTATTCTACACAGCATAACTCCTTGTTATTGCTTTCTATATAAAGCTATCGGATGTACCACACAAAGATAAACAAAGTAAAACAAATTAGCCATAGCTACCTGGTCAATTAAAGAATTTGCTGTCCCAGCTAAACCAAGGAAATCAAAGCTGAGTAAACTTATCATACCTCAGTCCTGAGGCCTTACAAACTCAATACAGAGTCTATAGCCTGTTGCTAGCACTGGCAATATCTGTTACAGAGCTTCATGGATAGTGTCATGGAACCGCACTGTGCAAAAGATGGCATGACCTGTGAAGATTGCAAAGCTGTGAGTTGAGAATGGGGCAATGCCATGGGGACATCTGATCCTACACACCTTGCTTTAGAGCAACAGAGACGTGGGAGGGGGTCACCCCTCAGCTTTGCAGCTGCTACCTCTTTGGGCAAACTTGTACCTCCAGAGGAGAGTTCACCCCACCAAGGGGAATTGCCAGGTAAGCCAGGTACATTGCCAGGTGCCACACAATTTCCTGACGGTCAGGAAACCAGCCTGGGTGGACTGGACAGTCCTGCAGGTTCCCAAATAATCCCTTGTTTGTTTTGTCTAAAGCTGGCTCTGTGTACTCTGCTATTTATAAAAGATAACCATAATCTATTGATCTTGTGCATAATAACTGCAAATAAAATAGCACTGCACAACTTATTACAAACACAATATATCAGAATAACAAAGCAAATATCTTATCTTATCTGTGCACTCTCATATTGCCTGCTTATCTTGGGCCTATCAGTGTAGTCATCTAAGCCCGTACATGAGCATCAATATGAACGGCAAAGTCCCTAGTGGATCATCAGTGATGTTTCATTAACAACACCTTCCTCCTCGATGAAAAAATACTCTCATTATAGGTGAACTCCAGTTGGAGAGAAGAAACTTCTAACTTTTCTTCCAGTTCATAACCATCCCTAATCTCAACAGTGAGTCCAGAAAACAATCCTGCCATGACTAAACCAAGTGCAAAAAACATAACTGCTAAAGTGATCTCTAGTGATCTCCACTCATGCAGATTTTTGAGAAGCCAGAGGACCTGTCTGCATCACCAGTGTGTCAGCATTTTATTTCTTGTTACACTTTACAAATTCTAAAATAAACTTAGAACTTGTGTAGGGCATCAGATCTGGCAGTGCTGAGTTTCTCCAGCTAGCTATGAGTTGGGATGGCATGGAGCATGCTGGTGCTCCAACTATAACCCACCCAGGCACACCACTTTATAGGAATGGGAACACTTGCAGTAAAGTAAACATCTGCACATGATGGTTGAGCTGAAGCCTTAGGTCCTTCCATTTCACAGACACCATTGAAATGCCATCAGTCATAGCAGTTTTCAGTCATGACATCAATCAAAGCCATATTTTAGTAAATTTCAGCAGAAACACTTTGAATGCTGAATTATAAGATCTTTGCCTCTCAGTGCTTATGATATTGTCACATTTTTCACTGAATTGCTTTGGAAAGAGCAAATGCAAAAGTTCCTGGCAATAAAATGAAATCGTGCTGGCTTATGCTTATGCAGGAACTTCTAGCAGCACTCTGGAAGAATTAACGGCTAAAACTTACGTTTGTAGCTGGTTGAAACAGTAACTAGCAAACAATTTTCAGTTAGAGTGAATGTCCTAAGCCTTCATTCAGACAGGAAGAAAGGCTGGGTTTCAGCCTTTTTTGGGAAGGAATAAAATCAACATAAGCAGTTCTTCAGTTTTCCTCAGAAAAAGGGGGCTTTTCATGCCAAAATCAGAATAAAATGGAAGAATTGCACAAGGTGAGTTTTGGCAAACCTGGTTTTGCTACGTCCTGCAGACAGAACAAGCAAGGACAGAGAAGACATGAAGATAAGGATTTTGTGCTGACAGTCCAAAAAGCCAGGCTGCCCTGTGTTTCAGGCGGGACAGGCAGTGTTTCAGATCCTGCCGAAAAGCTGGGCAGCCCCAGGAGAGGGTACATTTTTCTCATTTAAGGAGATGAGCTTTGTCTCCATATCTAAGCAGCACGGAAACGGCTGTGATGAGGGTCAGCAGGTATCATCTGTCCTAATTTTAATAAGGTGGTTGTGTTCAGAACTAAATCTCCAAACAATATAAATCAAGGCAATGCTATGGGCTTTCACGTACCTGTACCAGTTGGTGGCACCAGCTGGGTATCTGTCTCATTCCTTTTACATCCCTCATGATCTTTTGGACACGAGAGGCAGATCCACATGTATAATCCTGATCCTACTGAGGATAACAGCAAAGCACTCAAAGTCCAGCTGAGTCGAAGTCCCCACACAGAACCTGCAGCTTTCAACAAAACACCTGAGCCCTCCCTTGCCAAGGCACAAGAGCTAGTGTTTATGGCCCATTTATTCTGTAACTAATCCATGTTTCAAGGCAGGGTATTGACCCATGAAATTCAGAGTATGTCCTTGTACTGTTTCTTCAAAACACACACTGACTCCCGTCACTTAGCAGCAACTCTCAGAGAACCAGACCCTGCGTCTTGATAGCGACACCACAGTGGAGCTGCTTTGAGCCAGCTCCACCAGCCATTCCTAATGACTTCAAACAGCTTCTGCCCTGTCTGATGGACATGCTGTTTGTTTATTTGGTTAAAACAGACAGTTTCTTTGCCTGTTCTTCAAGGGGATGAAGGAACAGATGCATGGGTATGTCTCATACCAGCAACAAAACTCTCCTGTGGATGTCAGTGCCCAGGTATATATTTTGAAAAGCCTTCTAAAGCCGGGAAGCCTAGTCAAACTGCCAGCTACCCACACCTCTGAATTTTGGGACCAATTAACAGCATCTACTACTGACTCAGACTGGCCCATACAAAAGGCCATGTCATATCTAATGGTGCTGACACTGAGCAGTCACTGGAGCTGCTTGGCTATTTTTATGGTCTAAGGAATCAATTTGAAACTCTTTCTGTTCCTGGGGATGGAAATGTCAATTCAAATCCAAAAAGCAGTAACAAAAAAGGAAAAGAGTGCTCATAAATGCAATAGTATACATTTCAATCTAACAACATTATGAATGTCTTTGGCTGTAGGTTCTTTGTGGTTTATAACTTTATAATTAACAATTTGTAAAAAGCAAAGCAACATACATGCAGAGCTTTAAATAATATGGTATACTGCAACGTGTTTTTGAAGTTGTCTTTTAATAATTCTTTAAAACATATTCTGGAGTATATCATTACATAAATTTCTTAGACTGAACTAAAACATAGTCTTTTTTTACAGTTAAACTTGATATCATATTTTCTTGAAAGCTGTCATCTTAAAAATACTGTGTTTCAATTTAGCCAAGATTTATTGAAAGAAAGCAGGAACCTTGTGCTCAATTTTAATGTGTTTTTCAAGGTCTACTGATGTTTGTTATATTTGTTTTTAGCCTGTAAAGGAAAATGAGATAGAAAAAGAAAGTTGAGCTGGGTGAACGGTTCATAAAATTAGTTTGAACTTGCCTAAACAGAAATTTTATGCATCCCAAGCCTCATTTTTCTACTGAATGTTCAAGTCTACTCCTTTTTGCTTTTCCCTATGTCACTCTAAAAATATTATTACCCTTTGTGTGATTAGAGAGAGTAAAACGTTTCCTTAATACATCAATTTTTGCTTTTCACACTACTGTAAAGGAAAGTCAACAGAGCCACATTGATGTGAAAGAAGTATGAGAGGGATCAGGCTTAGTTACCTCCTGGTAACTAAGAATATAGCTAAAAATAACAATAGGGATGGTTATTGATGGCAAAGAGAGTACTGATAATCTCAGCCGTGTTCCTCCTCGTGGGGATAGAGCCGCGCCTGGCAGTTTCCCAAGGAGCTACACTTTCCCGGCACTCCATTCCCCTTGAAGTTCACGAATCCTTTCCTACCTCAAGTCACCATCTTTTTAAATTGTTGCTTAACAAAGTAGTTCCAGAAGCAATACAAGCTAGCAGTGTGATTACAGAGACCACGAGAAACACGGCAAGCAGACTGCCTGTGGAGATCCCCCACAGCAATCCCTGCCGTCGGCGTGGAGAGGTATCCGCTGCAGTGCTTGGTAGATAAATGACAGTTCATTTTCCAGAACTGTTTACGGCTCCTTTTAGCAGATCTAATGTTCACTAATTTTTTTGAGATGTTTACCAAACATATACAATTCCTGAAACATTTTCATTCTAGGAATTACAATTGCCTTGTCAGACTTCATCAGGATGATGACATCTGTGCGAAAGCCTAAGCAACACCTTTTGATAAGTGCTGCACCAGAGACAGCAGAGAAAAATGCTTACTATCTGTACCGGGTGTGCGTGGCCAGGTTTTGGTA
>NW_010539830.1:0-5197 GCF_000687285.1 Phaethon lepturus
ATTATAATTCATTGAAAACCTGACCATATATTCCTTGAAATTACACATTATTACATGAATGAGAAAAAAAATAGTTACAAACCAGAGTTTTCCATCACTAACAGTCTTTAAAAGTCATTGAAGGAATCAAGATATTTTACTGAAAACAATATATTTAAACAAGAAAGATATACTGTTTCAAAAAAGTATGTTAGTCTTGCAATAATATATTTTAAGTGAAATATAACATCATACTCATCTCCTCCCCCTGTGAAGAAAGCATTTGAGAAAAAAAAAATCTGAAGTTTGCTTTTACCTTCTTCCACTATCTTCAGGTGAATATAAATAATAAAAGATTAAGTTTTTTTTTCTCCTATGTAATGGTCTTAGAGGAACATTGCTGCTTCCTCACCTAGAAGTTGAGTAACAAAAGATGCAAAACCACAGCAATACTGTTTATTTTAAGAATTGGGATTCTGTTTTCCTCAGCATTCTGTGCGATGATTTGCCAAAAACCACTTTAAGAAACCCATCTGTGACCCAAATATGCCTTCTATTAATCTTAGTATTCTACAGAATAAATTGTATTCCAGATGCCAGGACTGATTAAAAAACATATCCCCCTTTTCTCAATGTCAAAGCTGCATATATATACCAGTGAGTGCCAGAGAAGATACTGCAGCACTCCTGACTTGATAGCAAGGGGGAAATGGAATCGGGATTAAAAATCAATCCAGCTCTTGTAGTTTTCCAGTAAGTACAACATTCCTTACGAACACCTCTGTCTGTATATTATGACTGGCTACAAAAGACAATGTTTTTAAAGTTGCAATGAATATCAAGAAAGCATAATTTTTATATGATATGAAAAAATGATGCGATATCAGGTATTTAATTAATATTGCTAGATTTTAAAATCTGTTTTTCCTCAAACAATCCAAAACAATGATTTGTAATCACTGTTTCAGGAAATAAAAGTATTATTACAGCGTCTCCTTTAGTCACAGTGTGGAACAGAGATAGCAAAAATAATAATAATAAAAGAAATGCAAAATTTTTATGATATAAATAGCAGAGCTAGAACTACATCTGACAGAATAAAATCAAAACAGAAACAGGTAAATTCAGTAAAAATTCAATTGAGTAAGCAGACAGATATTTCTACAGGTTATGATTCTAATTACTATAACCGTGCACTAAAACACAATTTAATTCTAATTTATGGAAAAAAATGAAAAAGAAAAACTATTTGTATCAATGACAAAGTAAAGAAATCCTACATATCCACTAAGAATTTTTCAGCAGCTATCGTAAAGACGAAAATGAATTAAGTCTTCCATAATAAGACTGCAGTTTTACCTGGTGGATCCATTTCTATGTAAACCATCAAGTCTGTGCCACAATTTATAACTCTTAGGATATTCTATATCTAGTTCTTCCATATTCCAAACAGTATTGTACATTTGTATGAGTTTCACTGAGTAAGCTCAGATACAAGAAAAGTGTTAGGCTCTCTTTGTAATGGTGTCTTGGAATTAATTTTAAAACCTATAAGAGGCTGCACTGTAACCTATTACATCATAATCCTCAGCCAACCATGTCAAAAGAATATCACCAGACCATTCCTGTTTTATCATTTTGTTCTACATTAATCTTAAAACATTTTTAGTTTCTGAAAGAATCTACATTTCGCAGAACTGCAATATAAACCTGGTATTACAAAGAAAAGGATTGATTGAGCCCTCCTCGCCTGCATTCCTAGTTTGTTTTCCTGACTTTGCAGCATGGTACAGTCCAATTCTGGCAGGATGACAAAAGGCTGATATGCTGCAGCACGTAGCGTTTACACACATGTGCACACAACACGCACACTCACACACAGGGCGGCTCCCTTTAGAGGTAGATCAGTCACTTCTTGGTTTCATCCTCCTACTCAGATGCCTGAAGTTTACCATCCAAAAAGCTATAAAAGGCTTGTGGACCTACTGTACATATTAAAGATGTAGAAGGGAAAAAGAGCATGACTCTGTGTGTGTGTGTATGTGTATCTATTACACATACATACACTGAGAGACATATATCTCCACATAATGAAATATGGATTATGTTTTTAAACTGTACAGATTTCTATAACTTTAATGGACACACAGGTCTGATATACCTGATATTATTATATAAAATGTGCTTAATGCAGAGATGCCTTCCCCCCCTTATCACTTTGCAATAAAATACAATTCCAATCAATCTGAACTAACTCATTTTGAAATCTAAAAATCAAATATTGTAGTCTTACATTCAGCAGACTTTCTTCAACCATGGAAGAAAGTCAAAACTGAGCAAGACCTTGAAAAATTATTTTGCTGAACATAAAAAGCCAGTCTGTCAGGATACAACAAGATTTAGTCTCCCTTTTCACACTGTTTCTCTATCCTGTTCTCATTGAGATATTTATCAAGTTAATTGTTTTTAAAAGCAAGAGTCCTTGTCAGTGTCTCACTTCCACACTTCCTTCTTAACTCCTCCCCCATCACTGACTGTAACTCTCTCAGACCTCTTGGAAGAAACATTTACAGAATAGACTATTCCAGAGCAGAATGCTATGTAAAGCAATCCGAATGCTTTATACTCACTATAATCTATGGGGGGCAGAAAATCAGATACCAAAAATACCCACAACAAAGACTAGCTGTAGCAAGTATCTGCGCCTACATCATAAGAAATCCTGGTGAGGCTGAAATGTACTCTCACAAATATTCATTAAAAAATTAACAAAATTTATATCCTTCCCAAATATTTCACACACATCTACCCTCCCTCTGTGCCCCTCATCAGCTCACCCCCTTTAGACAAGCATTAACATATAAGAACATGTCTGGAGTACCAACAGCTACCAAAAAATGCATGCTAGTTTGCTTTATATGTTAACAAGCTTAAATTCATTTTGAAGTAGTTTCTCCCCTCCCTGTTTAGGTAGACATGCTCCAAAGATTCCTTCCATTTTCAAAATGAAATAGGATACTTAAAATCATCCCAGACACAAGTCCAAACGCTGAACTTGGAGGTTTAGCCCACCTGCTACCTAAACAGTTGAGTTGCCAAGGTAATTATATAATTTAGGTTTTATCTACAAAGACTACATTGCTGCATTTAGGTCTCATGTGGGATCAGTAAGATTTTTTTATTCCGTTGAATAAAGTCTTTCAGGAAAAATTACTTCTCCAGGGTTTCACCGGTGGCTGAATTCTGGACTGTCCACACTTGTATAATCAGGTTAGTGCTCAGCTCAGACTAGCCTAGCTTGCTGACAAGAAAAGACAGGAGGCAAATAGGCAATTCCCTATTCCCTGTATAACCTGGAGAGGTACTGAGGTAGCTGAATTTCATTCACGTAGCTTAAGACCATGAAAGCTCTACCTGGTAATCAGTTATAGCAAAATACTTCCACAAGGTGATGAAGAAAACACACAGAAATTCAAAATCACTTACTTTGTAAATTATGCATCACAAATGCTCTCCCTTGTAATACAGTCTGAAAATACAATCAAATAATCTGAAAAATTAATTGGTTTCCTCTTATAAAAATCTTGCTTTAAAAACCCCAAAATTCCTTTTAATGGAAAGATTCTCTGAAGCAACTAAACAAAAGAAAATTCTGAAAAAGAGATTGCTCTGCTTTCCAATGTTCCATAAAAATCTCTAAAACAGTGGTAACATGCAGTGAGAAAATCCAAGCCTTCTCTCTCTTCTTAACTGCTTAAGGCTCTGTGCTGTGTAGAAGGTATCCACTTACTCTGGTTCATCATTAAAAAGTGAACCTGACTTTAGTACTGTAAGAAAAAAAAAAAAGAAACCACCACCCTCGGTAGCTTGCACATTTCTCTCAGATAAAGATCTCAGTTTCATTATTAACTTGGGTAAGTTCATATATTTGCTGAGCATGGGATTTCAGGTGGGGGAGGAGGAGCCAGATTCAAAGTAAAAGTTGTCAGCAGCTAATAAGTGGCCAATGCAGGGCTAACTTTCTCATTTTAGCTAAGTAAATGAGAAGACCATTGTAAGAGGCTGTCACTGGCTGCTGAGTGCAGTATAAAAGTTGAGAAAAGTACCATGAACAGCCAAATACAGAAAGTGGCTAACTAACCCCAGAAAAAAAAAAAAAAACAGAATCAAAATCTTCCTTGAAAAGAACTGTATCTCTCCAAGCATCCCTGTACAAGCAAAATAGCCTGCTTGCAAGCACAGCATCACATCCTACACACTCATGTGGCATCATAAATACAGGTGTTCCTCAAAGATCCTTATCATGGAGCTGTGAGGCATTTTATCCATTTTCCATAAACTGAAAGTAGTAGAAAAAACACCTGTCCGTATCTATCTGGTACATCAGGGCTCTTGATTTCTTGGGCAGGCAGGTGTGAAAAGGGATTGTACAGAGAGGGAGCAGTTTAGGTTAAATATATTTTCCTTGCCTTAGTGTTTGGTGGAGATCAGACTTGCTGAAGGAACAGAACAGCAACTAAACAGCCTGCTCCCCTTTGCCTACAGAGGTTAACTTCTTTGCCTGCTATATTTTACAATGAAATAAATCCAAATTGAAGGGAGAAGCAGACCACAAGATTTAATTCAGAGAAAGAAGGGAAGGGGATTAATATTTTCCTCCCACTTGTTGGAAACAATGAGAACTTGCCAAGTCAGAAAGGCCTACCCCCCATATCACGACCACCCCCATGAGGAAGAAAAGACGGGTTATAGTTGTAGACGACTCCTTTCTGAGGGGAACAGAGGGTCCAATATGCTGAACAGACTCTTCTCTTAGGGAATTCTGCTGCCTCCCTGGGGCCCAGGTTAAGGACATCACTAAGAAACTTCCTAGCCTGATACAGCCATCAGACTATTGCCCACTACTGCTCTTCCATGTGGGTGGCAATGAAGCTGCAATGCATAGACCAAGGGCGATCAAGAGACTTCAGGGCCTTGGGACGGTTGGTAAGGGAATCTGGAGCACTGGTTATTTTTTCCTCTCTCCTTCCAGTTGCGGGCAGCGACATAAGAACAAACAGACGGGCCCAGCCTATTAATACATGGCTCACTGACTGGTGCCACCACCACAGTTTCAGGTTTTTCAGTATTGGGATGGCCTACACAGCACCTGGCTTACCGGCATCAGATAGGATTAACCTTTCTCAAAGGGGGAAGAGGGTCTTTGCTCACAAGCTAG
>NW_010539830.1:5755-6080 GCF_000687285.1 Phaethon lepturus
GGACGGGGAATAATATCAGGCTTGCCCGTGACAAGCTGAGGGATGACACACCAAGATAAGAGGGAAGGGGTGCTAGCGAGGGCCCTCAGCCTGTTTCTCTGAGACATGCTGGGTACACTGGAGCACACTTTGAAGTCTCACAGAGAGCAGCCAGGGGCACCTGAGGTAACAGGAGCCAACAGGGAAACACCAGTGAAATACCTCAAAGGAACTAAGGGGTGTTCCTCTAAAAAGGTGACATGGCTGACAGCCCAGCTGAAGTGCCTCTACACCAATGCACACAGCATGGGCAACAAACAGGAGGAGTTGGAAGCCACCGTGCTGC
>NW_010539830.1:6558-7307 GCF_000687285.1 Phaethon lepturus
AAAGCTAATCGGTGACATCAACTGGAAGCAGCCTGGCTGCAGTTATCATTCACTGGTGGAGTTCACAGTCCTCAGGGATAGGGGGCTAGCAGAATAAAGTCAGGACCCTGAATTTTAATAAGGAAAAATTCCAGCTGTTCAGGGAGTTAGTCAACAGGACCCCCTGGGAAACTGCCCTCAGGGACAAGGGAGCAGAACAGCGCTGTCAGATCTTTAAGGACACTTTCCATAGAACGCAAGAACTCTCGATCCCCAGGTGTAAGAAATCAGGAAAGGAAGGCAAGAGACCAGCATGGCTGAGTGGAGACCCGCTGGTCAAACCAAAGAGCAAGAAGGAAATGCACAGGAAACGGAAGCAGGGACAGGTATCCTAGGAAGAGTACAGGGATGCTGCACGGTTGTGGAGGGATGGGGTCGGGAAGGTCAAGGCATTCAGGAAGGTCAAGGCATATCTGGAGCTGAATTTGGCAAGGGATGCTAAGAAGACTAACAAGGACTTCTACAGGTATGTCAGCAAGAAAAGGAAGGTCAAAGAAAGCGTACCCCTCCTGATGAACACGAATGGCAAACTGGTAAAAACGGATGAGGAGAAGGCTGAGGTACTCAACGATTTATTTGTCTCAGTCTTCACTGGCAGTCTTTCTTCCCACATTTCTCGAGTATATGGACTGCAAGACGGGGACTGGAGGAGTGAAGTCCTGCCCACTGTAAGAGAATAACAGAATCACAGAATCGTAAAGGTTGGAAAA
>NW_010539831.1:0-40738 GCF_000687285.1 Phaethon lepturus
AGCGGAGCGGGTCACCGCTGCCGAGGTGGGGAACGTGCCCCGGCCGCGGCGAGGGCCAGGACAGCCCTCCGCTTTCGCCTTTCCTTTTCTATTTCTTGCTCCTTTTCCCCCTTTTTTTCCCCACCCCTTACCTTTTTCTTCCTTTTTCCCCACCTCCTATTTTTTTTCTTTTTTCTTCTTTTTTTTTTGGAGGGAGCTTTTCCCAGATTTTTTTATGTAACACCCCCCCATCATACAGAGCATTAACTTCGGGAGGCCCCCGGGGAACGTGTTCTGCTCAGTGTGACAGGGTGTCTCTGCCTCAATCAACCCCAAAACCTGGTGTTTCAGCAAATCCAGAAGGATGAGAGGGTGACAAACCCTATCCACTACTCCAGCTAAAATGAGAGGCTCCGAAGAATGTCCCTTCGGCCACTGATTTTTTCATAACACTACACACAAGCTTGGTGCGTGACCAGAACAAGGTCCCGGGGTGCAGAACCCGGCCTTTCCAAATGCCGAAACGAAACCAGCAGATGTTTCAACCGCACAACGTCCCTTCAGCGCACAAAGCTTTACGCTGCATCACCACCGCGCACGTACTAGCGAAGTGAACACTAGAGTCCAACAGTTTTGGAAATAAGTATCTGCTTTACTAAAAAAAAAAAAAATATATATATATTGAATGCATAGTCTTTTTTTTAATTGAAATTCATTATCATTTGTTCATAAAAATAAACTTTTAAATCAACAAAACTCATGGCTGCTGTATATTACGGCAGAAAACTATAAACTATAGAAGAGGGGCTAAAAAAAAGCTCAGAATTTTCTTGTTTTTCCAGTCTAGTGACCCTAATAATTCCTAATTTTAGAGTGAGCTAAAATAGTGAGAAAATCTGTGCTTTCCATTTCTAATGTTGTGCTCCTTCTGACCTCATCCCCAGCATTTAAAAATCACTCAATCATATTTGCTGAAAACTCTTGCCTGAACAGGCCATGTTAGTCGTTTGTTCACAGCGTTTGGCTAATACAGGATAATACACGCCGCGAAGTGATAAACCTGATATCAACCCAAGTCTGGGTGATAATTTACAGGAGAAAGCTTTTCTTCTGCACATGGAGAAAGACTTATTTCTAAGGTGCCCCAAGAGCCAAGAACTCTGTGGTGCTACGAACTGCTGACAGGCAACCAATAACTGTGACAAATTATACATTCATGGCATCTGCGACAATCGATAAACTGACTCACCAAATTAATAAAATATAGATCACAAAGCATACATTTTTATTAAAGAATAATTTCATGATAACCAAGTAATGTGGATGCTTCCAAGCATAAGATTAAATTACATGCTGAGCAAATCTGGCATTTTGTGATAAACCGCGAAAATGGTCTTTGCAACAGCAACTGAGGAAGAACATTGCTGACATAGTCGATAAACGTGTTTCATAAAGCATAACCAAAAGTAACAAAAAAAAAAAAAAATCATTGAAGTGGTGGTTAGAGAATTCACTACCATACCCGCAATAATTACTTTCTAGGCTTCTCCTTGCTTTGTAATTTATTCCTTCAAATATGTTGCTGATTTTGGTGTTAAAAGTAATAAAAACAGATTACCTACATAGGGGAGTATTTACACCAAATTAATTCCTTAACGAGTCAGACTTCAAGCAGTCATCATTATTGGAGTACACAAAGACTTCTTGCACATTTAGGATGATGGAAAATTTACTTAAATATACAGGGCAAGTCTCTTACCTGATAGATGGACACTGCGTATCAAAATTTTGTGCCTGCTGAATAACTTTAAGTATCAAGTATTTGCTTGAACTTGGGAATACAATGAATCCCATTGGACTTGAAGGTCTAAAGGTATACACATGGTAAAGTATTTTCCTGCATGGATCTTTTCCACTACTGAGAAATGCATCAAGAAGAGCTGTTCCAACCTCACGTTAAGGTATCGGAGAAGTCATTCCTTCCCCAGGGAGGAAGATGGAGCACTTCCTACGGCATAGGCTTTACTTCTGGGAAGAACGCAGTTAGGCGCATCCCCAGCCTCCACGATCCCGGTTAGCTATTGCTATGCAGCTTTGAAGCGTGTCCTAAACAAAGTATTTAAAATACTGAGATCCTGTTTATTGAAGTTTACAATTATTAGTTCCTGAAACTCCTTAGTGCTCGGTCTCTGCAGGCTAACTATGCCGTATCAACAGCATTAGAAGGCTGTCCTAAAATTAGTTTTAATCCTCTATAATGCCAGATACGTGGTACTCTCAAGCGATCTTCACATGACTGAAGTCTTGTCAGACCTTCCCACTACCTCTTTTACAGTAAAACATCCAGCGTTTCCTGGAAGCGTACTTTCACACTCGCAGTGCTTCAGTGAGTATTTTACATCCACAATGTTTAGCCACTTTCTGAACTTCCACGGATTTCCTAGCTAAACACATGATACAAGGTCCTTCCTGTCCTTCTTTCTAGCTAATAAATAATGGAATCTTAATTCTGAAATGCTGTCATGAAACAAAAAACAAATAGAGTCTAAGTAATATAAAACATTATCTGTTTGTACTAGATCCATTATGAATTGAATGCCTTTTTTAAACAAATGACATTTAATAATATGTTAAACACAAACAGGAACATATTTGAAGTTATAATTCCAGGAGCTCCTTCTCATGACATTCATCTTCTCAAAGGCCATATCCACATTTCAATCTAATCCTTTATAGAACATTGTTAAGGTAATAAACAGGCATGGTTCCTTAAAAATGACTTATTACTTAGATGAGCTGCTGTCTTCCCTAACTATGGCAACCTAGCTGAGTTTAAAAAAAAAAAAAAAATCTATTCTCTTGTATATTATTAGTAACTAGACATTTATTATAAAATGTTATTTTCTTTCAGAAAAAAAATTCCTTATTTGGAAAATATACCCAAATATTCCCACTTACAAACTACCATTTATTTCAATATTTTCCAAATTTTCTGCATCGTGATCATTTCATTTACTAAGAAAATACCCACATTGCTACAAATCTTCTCAGCCACCAAAATGTAACTACTGATAGCAGCAATGCATATTTTAGAGAAGCAGCAAACAGGACCAGCTTCAGAATTACACCCACCACCCTCGAGATGAGGCGAGAGCGTTTTCCCTTGCCATAAATTACCACTCCCTCCTATCAGCAATTATTTAACTTTCAAAAATAGCTGCAACGCAGACAAATTATGAGCTACAATTATGCAAATTTATCCCTGATATTAAGACTGCATATATGCATACCTACTTAGTCTATCCTAAAATGTATCTGCATGCATAATGTTAAGTATTATATACCAGGATGTCTTTACCTTATCACCCGGAATGATAATGTTTCTATCCTAAATATCTGTAAGTCAGTGGTCAAAAAATGCCCACTACTGCTTTTTATCTATGTGGTACTAGTCACTTGATCTTGGTGCATTTCTTCTAATAAACCTTCCTCCTTCCTAGACCAGAATTGCAGAGACCTAAGTTCACAGGAGTCAAAAGGAACACCAGCCAGGTTCCCAGGGAAAGAAAAATAAAAATTCTGTATATTTACTTATTTTCTGTATCTTTATATCTTTGTTTTATGTATATTTACATTTTTACACATATATGTGTGTGTGTGTATATATATTAAAAAAAAATATATAAGCTGCATCAGGTTCAGAAGTCCATACTCTCAAAATGCCTGAAGGTTGGAAGTATTAGAAATACCGTACATAGTTGTCCTGTTCTTGGCTGCTGTTGGATACAGGACATTGCGCTAGATGGGGCTTACAGCCTGATCCAGTTCAATAATCATTTTATAAAGTACTTCAAGACCAAGTTGCCTCATTCTTTACTTGGAAAATGAAATTATTGAATATCTTAAGTCATTCAATGAAAGGCAAATAGAAATTTGACTACTCCTGTACTACTATTCTGGCTCAGCACAAATGCCTTCACACTTTGCCAGAGGCCTTGGCAGACCACTGCTGCTCCAAAGAACCAACGCTTCTGCTACACCTCGATCGTGCTGCACAGTGCTGCCTCTCAAACGATGGCTGCATTTCCCTGTTCGTACAACCAATTACCCAGATATTCATCTTAGACACGGGTAACACTGCAGATCTTTAACAGAAGCACTGCTTCAGGGGCACTGCTTGAATTCCCATGCTCTTCGGAGCCATCCTACCTGCATGGCTTTACATTCAGCCACTTACACACCAGAGCCCGCTGGTGAGGGAAGGGAGGTCATGCAGGAGGTAGCACCACGGGCAGGTTTGGGCTGGGGGCTAGGCAATCTCTGTATTCTTGGTAATCTGAACGTTTCTTTTACTCACTTATTAAAATGTCAAACTAACGGCATTCATATGCAGTGAGCATTAGACAACAATGAACTCCGTTTTTGGGGTTTTTATTTAAGCATTTCTTCTAATTATTCTTTGCACTCTTATAGGGCTTAAAAATCCCAGATCCCCAGAGATCTAGGTTCTGCACTGAAGCTTAACAGAAAGATGGCAATCCAATGCAGTTGTCTTTTTCCACGCTGGTTTTTGGTGGTGATAGAATATATTGCTACAATAAAAAGTCTCAATACTTTCTGATTTAAAGCAGAAGAACAAATGCTATTTTTAAAGTCAAAACCTGTTATAATGATAGAGTTGGGGTTTGGGGTGGGGTTTTTTTGGAAGAGTAAAGATACTTTTTTTTTTTTACTTACAGTGAAAATTCTGAGTATTGTACATGCACATTCCTGTCATTTTGAAAAACTGTCAACACCAGATATACACTTCCTTCTTTGAATTATCTCCCTGTATTGCAACTCTCATCTAAATTTGAAAATATTTTGGTAAACATAGCTGATGTTTCATGGGTGTAATTTTGAGACCATAAGGAATTTAAGAAAACAGTTTATATTGTACTAAAATCTAAAATAGGCTTTTAAGAATTTATCATCTGTCTCAGATCAACAACTGATATGATAACCATCTAGAAATGAGTAGCTGTAGCCCATCTACTTCCTCCTAAATTTTCTACCCTGGAGGTTTGTTTGGAACTTTTGAGCTCCTTTTGAAGGACATTCTATTGTGTTTGACACATTTAATACATTAGTTAAATATATTCTTCTCTTAACCTTACACATTTAGCCTATATGCCAAGGTACTTCATCACACCATTTATCACAATGGGCTTTTACACCAAGAACAGCTTGTCTCAAGGATAGCTGTGAACATCTACACTTTTCCCAGAGAAAGACAATAGTTCGAATAAAGCATTAAGAGTGCTACTGCCGCTACACACTTAGAAGCACAGGTCTGAGAAGGCTTTCCCTTGGGATGTTACAGGCGCTATGCAAAATAAGTCCCTTCATGAACTTGAACTGCCTTATTACAGAAATCCCTCCATTTTTTTGCTACCCCTCTCCTTGGAAAGCTGTGGTGGACTTTGGATGCTCTGCCCATCAGGAATCCTCTTCCAGCATTCATTCTCAATTCATTCAGCATTTGTTGGTACCATTTTATCTGTCTGCAGCCATTGGCTTTCAGTTCTTTCGCTCCATGCTGTATCTCTTTAAGGATGAACACTCTACACTCCTCACGTCTCCCTCTTACATGATAGTCTCTTCACCTGACTCATTAAACTGTTCAGAAATTATGAACTCGCACCGATAGAGCAGAAAATTCTGTGCACTTGTTTTCATGCATATCACAGGGACTGCTAAAGCACATCCTATGATCATCCAAGCACTATTTATCTATAATGAGGATCTTGTTGCAAGTTCCTGTTTTACAAAACTCTGCTATTACTCACTTAGAAGATATGACCTTCGATTTTGCATTTTGAATTTGATTCCACTTCTATTAGCCCAGTTTTCAATGTCGTCTCAGTTATTTCTGTACAATATCCTGATTCTCCTCTATATTTAGGATGCCTTCCAATTTTGTCATTAGCACAGCCCCTCTACTGATGCCAGGTGATCCACATTAAGCAAACCAGGCTCAATACTCCACTGGTAACCCCTCTTGCACACCACAACTTTTAGAAAGATATTATTTCATTTTGAAAAACACCTGCCAGTGAATTTACACAGGAAGAGATAATTCTTCTTTAGCTCAGTTTTCCAGCTATGACCACTCTGCATGCTTTCCAGGTCTTCCTTACACCGGGAGTTAAGATATATAGAATAAAATTGTGCCTATGGTTGCTTACATAAGGACCACGTCTGGTCTTTGCAACATCATTATTCAACAGATGGTCGTGAGCAACATGTTCTGGCTCAAGGTCTTTAACAACACTGGGTGTTGTTACTGAGGAATCGGCCTCTGTGGTTGGAGTCACACACACACTCACACTTAGTGGATGCTTTGTTCCAACATCAAGGTTTCACCGACCTTCAAGAGGCAGGCAAAAACCAAACCTGGGCTTGCTTCTTCACTTCTGGTAGCTCACAAGGTGGAAGCCTATAATTCTTGTCAGCAGTAAATACTAATTTTTATAAGTCTTGAATTAATTCACTATAAGCTCCTTAGTTTTCCAAAAAATACACAGCACTTGCATGTGCTGAGGACTGAGCTGAAGCTTTTTTTTTACCCTGAACAAGAGATAATGTCTGGATTTCAAAACATGGTGGTGGTTTAGAAACAGAGTGAAAGTTCCTCTGGGGAGGTGCAAGAGGCTGCCCCACACACCACATGGCTGCTTTCAGCATGCCAGAGTCTTCAGAATCTCTAAAACAAAAAAATAAAAAATGATTCGGCCAAAAAAAATAAAGTAGGTTTAACCATTTTTAGAAGCACTGCCAATACCAAGATGTCAAACCAGAGTCTTTGCCTGTACCTGTCTCCCTACCCCTAGAAGGATCAAACAGTACCATTAAATCACACAGTATGGTTAAAGCAGCTCAAGACCGCCCCGGAGGCATGGGAGCCAAGAGCCGCAGATCTGCGGGTGCCCACGGCAGGGTGAACCCGCTGCCTCTCCCAAGGGGAAGGTCCTCAGCTCGGGCAGGCCAGCGCGCACACGCCCTTCTCGCCGAAAGAGTGGGATTTCTGTAGGGAGATGTCAGGTAGCTGTAGGACCTCTGCTGAGGCGTGTTCAACAAAACGCTCTATTTTAATTACATGATTACCCAGAACTCAAAGACCCAGCTCTGACGTTTTGCAGACACAACCCTCTTTCCTGGCACAACCTACTTCAGTGGTTAAATTCTCAAGTCACATGCAGAGCGAGATTTTTCTTAAACCCTTCCAACAACTTCAGTAACCGTCCTAGTCACGAACTTCAGTTAGCTTTGTGCTCATTAAATCACAGCTGTTTCCCCTTGATGTAGTACTAGATCAGACATCACTAAAACTGCCTCTGTGTGTTTGTATACAAATATGCTTTTCCCTTTGTTCTGCAAAACAAACTCTTAACAGAAAAGTGTTTATATTAAAACTAAGTAGAATTAAACGTCAATTAAGAGTTAATAACAGTCTTAAGATAACATTCAGATCTATCATAATCCCATAATAAACTAACTGCAGAGTTTACATCGCTTTGGTTTCAGGTTTTGACTCGGAAAGAAACTACCAGTTGATTAAAAAACCTGAATGATCTTGAGCATTAACACCTCAACTGAAATGCTCCTGAGCTGCGCTGTTTGCTCACAAGGAGGTCAGTACACCTCATTTTACTTGCCTACCTGCTCATCACAGCTCTGCATGCACAAGGAAGGTTTTGGGGTTTTTATCTCTCTCTCTCTCTCTCTCTCTCTCTCTCTCTCTCTCTCTCACAATTAGTGTTTCTTCAAGAAAAGCAGATGGACTTTTTTCTTGCTCCTCTAGTCCTTCGTAAGCTCTTTCAGGTCACAGATAACAGAACCTATTTAGCCTATCTGGAATAGGCTAAAGCTGTTCAATCTGAAGAATATAAACCTATTTTTCAATGAAAAGGATATGTTTGTTTTCAAAGCTGCCTGAAATACAGAAAACAATTCACTAACTAAAAAAATAAAACCAGGTAAAATATGCAATAATTAACATCCTTCATTGCATTTTGCATTCACATTCTCGCTAGAGTAAGACATCTTCACGCAGCCCATCTTGCAACATGAGTAAGAATAGAGCACTTTTGATGGGTAAATCAGAAACAACAGCTTAAAATTTATTTTTGAGATTGTCTGTTCCCATGTGCCTCTTTGGAAGCGTTTAATAGCCTTCAGAAGCTCTAAAAATGGTTCTGCCAAAAAAATAAATAGGCTTAACCATTTTTAGAAGCACTGGCAATACTAAGGCTTCAAAGCAGAGCATTTGCCTGTACTTGATGCTGCTTTCTGTGAAGACAAGATTGCTGTAATTCTACAAAAAGCAGCAACTGATACTCTAATGAAGACTGAACTCTACATATTGAATGTATTGAAGGACGCATACATTTCAGTTTACCAACATACTTCCAGCCCAAGTTTATTTCTACATTAATTTACCTTGGAGCTTGTAGGAGACTTTAATGGTGTACCACACCACCTAAATTCTATACGCTATGCAATAAGCATTTTACTACCTTTGGAAAAGGAGATAAAGCTCAACAACTACCTGTATTTATTTTTTTCCACCATTAATCTAATGAGAAGGCAGATGAAGCTAGAGTGGGCTATAAATGTCCTCTGGAGCATTCTGTAGTATGGCACACGTGGTCCAGGTCACTTGCTGTAACTGGAGTGTGCATCTTTATTCCTCTTCCAAGACCATGCCACTAGAATCAGCTGCTTACAAAGTACCCAGTATATCATTTACAGTTACAGGGACTGGAGTGACTCTCGGTGAATCCATATGTCTTTTACATGGAGTGTATATGGCCTATATATTGCCCCAACGTCAGTCTTAAACACCTTCTTCTAAAGTTACCAGCTAAAATGTGTTTTGTACACTCTTTTGGGACAATGGAAAAATAGAAGCGTTTTAACTTAATCCCAGCTGTAAATCCACGTTTCCTGATGCACATCTGTCCTTCTCAACCACCTGAAACAACCTATGATTGACAGAGGAAGAAGAGCAGCTTCCATTGTGTCCCAAAGACCTACAGAGGACTTCCAATGCTTAGATTATTTGAACAAGGTTACTTTTTATTTAGTCACAGAAGAAAAATTCTATTGAGGTTTAAAAAAAGAAAAATTAGGAGTAGTTTAACAAGGTAGAAAATATCACCGCAGCAGTCCTTGACATGGACAACACTTAACAAGAGTTGAAAAGCAACAGCCATTCAAGAAGAAACTAGTTTCATCTTGTTTGAACTAGAAACTCCCCACACAAACTAAGCAAATAGCCTTACCCTTTCAATAACCCAAACACTTGAAGCCAAAGTAACAAAGCAAACAAATACATTCAACAATATTTTGTAGCATCTCATATCTGGGACACCCAGAATTTCCTGCGTAACTCTATGAAGTATTATTACTGTTTTACACCAGTGAAGAAGCTAGAAGAAATATTTTAGTCTCATGAGAGGGTCCACATCACTTCGCTCAGTCTCCACACATACAAATTTCACAGGGTACACATAACTAAATGCCCTACACAGCCATTTTAACAGCCATTTAACGATATTAAGTGTCAAATATGCTAGAATAAGCAAGCAGGAGCCATTAAAAAAAAAAGTCAGATTTAACAATAAGACATGCACAAAATTAAAAAGGTAAAGGATTGATTAATGACAAGCAGCAGGATGATAATGCAAGTATAAAAATTAATCTTCACTGAAATTACTGCATTTTGTACAGAAAAATCTTTGCAGACCACCATACAGTACAGAGGCCTTCCAAGACTGATGTCCACAGCACTTTAAATAGGAATTTCGGTCTTATCCCTTCTCCTAAATCGAGCACTGCCTAACATACTTTCTACTATAAATACTTCAAGTGTCCATAAATAATAGCAGTATTGATGTCAGTGATTGTCAAATAGCATTAATATACAAAAATTTATTTTTAGTTCTATTATGAAATATTATTGAAATATATGGGATATATTGAAGTAATATGAAACATCAATATATGAAATGTTTCTATATGAAATATTGTGCCTAAATAATTTCTAAACTGTATCTGGAAAGACTGGACTCAAGTCTTATTTTTTTAAAAAGGTGCAATGGATGCAATGAGAAAAGAAAAAAATTGTCATATCACAATAATATTTCGGACATGAAATAACATTCTAATGATGTGTCATTTGATTATATAACATCAGATAAATCAAATTCAAGAGACACTAAAAAATGTCAGAAGTTAAGCTATCCCCCTCATTTTCCTCAAACTATTTTTAATCAAGTTCTCATTTTGAAAATGTAGTGTTATTCCATTTGCTGAGCACAGTATATTTTGAATCTGACACTTCCCCCACCACCCAAGGGGAAATCCCATCACCACAGTGGTAAACTACTTCTTTAAAAGTGACTGAGCTTGATAAGACCAAACTCCTTTTGGTCCACTGAGCTTTTGATGGGAGGAAGAGTAAAATATCTTAAATTTATAGCATCAGTAAACAAAAGCAAAAGAGATCTATATTAAATGGCTCACTAGAGCATGTAACATTTTACAGAAATGGGATTTTGCAAGAATACATAAGAGTAGATTTTCTATATTTGAAGAGTCAACCAAAAGCGATGGGAAAACAGGAAAAAAAGATATATAGTGAGGCAATAGGGATGTAATATGAGAAGATTAGAGGTTTAATATACTTATTTGTAATTTTTTTAATGACTTAGCTAGGTATTGTTACAGTGGATGTATCTGCTTAGAAATTTGTTTAGTGCAGCTGAATAGGGGAACTAAAAATATATGGAATCAATTCAGGATGAAAAATATCTACACACATAGCTGGTATTTAAGCTAGTGATAAACACCTGCACAGAAGGGGAAAAAAAAAAAAAAAAGGAAAAAATTCTTTAAGCTTGCTTTATACTTTATTTCATGTAAAAGTAGATGGACAAAAATATTTACGACAACTTCTTAAGGAAGTGTCAAAAGTGACATTTAACTTCAGGGGATCTACAAGGTCAGCAAGCAACAGGATTCATAGGAAGCAGATCCCAGCAGCAGAGCTCCTGCCCAGAGCTACAGGGTGTAAGGAGTGGAGCAAAGAACCTGTAAGATTACAAAAACTGATCTTGTAAAACTATTTGTAACACATTCTTCTAAGTTCTCCAGTAATTAAAGAGTTCAGGACGACCTAGTGCAAGCCAATACATATTTTGTACAATAAACGTTTATTTTCTTCCATTTTTTCCCCGCTGAATTTAGACCACTTTACAGTCTAGCTCAAAAAAAAAAAAAAAAAAAAAAAGAGAATTGTATGTCAAAAAAAGAGAATAAGAATATGGAGCCTGTATTTAAGGTAACATCTATGGTCTCAATAAAATATGTAAACCAACTTGTTACGGCTCATTGTGATCTAGCCATGACAAAACAATTGCCTTCAAAGGTACTGTCAACAGAATAAAAATGAAGAAACTTGGTGATTTAAAAAAAACACTCATTTCCACCAAATTTCCTGGTCTTACTAAAGCTGAAGAGCAGAAACGGACCCACATTACCTATTACTTACACAAAAACCACACAATGCCACTGCTGAGTTAGGAAGGTAGAAGTAAACAGAGATTGCATTAGTTAAGACTGTTTTGGGGTTCTCCTGGTTCCTGGTCATTGAGGTTGGTAACAAGAACAGAAGTGTGCGTCTGTAAGGAACACAGCACCTCAAGCATGAGGAGAGAGGAGGGTAAGAGGGTAACTAAATGTGTCCCCTGGAAGCCAGCTTAGTCTCAAATGCTTTAAGGTTTCTGACACTCAAGAAAACCAGAAACCAGAGTTACTGAGGGCTATGAAGTACTCTCTGTGGAAAACATTTTTTCATTCTGTTTTCTTACACTTCTCAAAAGTTTTATTGTCTTACTCTGGATTTGAACAGCTACATTTCTTTTGATGTTAGTCAACCAACCAGTATCAAAACTATACACTTGAAGGTGTTGCATATGAAAGTAAAATCTGCTATTGGGTAGAACTGATAGGAAGAACTACAGGCTCCATTTGCTCTTGGATTATATGAATTGCTACCGTTGAATCTTGACTGTTTTCTTCACTAATGTCAGTAGAAGCACATAATTGACATTAGTGAAACGATAAAAGCATTGAACAGGAAGGATGAACTGTTGACATCAAATTTTCCTTCAGACTAGAACGGGTATCCAGTTACCTAAAGAGATCGTGCTGGTTTTTTAGGGAACAGTTGACATGGCTGATGAGTCTATGGTGGGTCAGAGGATGCTGTAGCAGCCATCGGGGAATAAAGAATGACCAGGATCATCACTAGAATCTATGTAACATCTCATATATAGAGTGAAAGCATGAAAGGTCTTGAATTTCATGACATATTCTAAGTGTCACTGAGGTTACTGTCTCTTTGAAGAAGATATTTGAAGAAGTCTTCAGAGGTGAAGAAGAAATTGCTGTTAAGAGAATGGATGTACTGTCCAGTCCCGAGTAGAACCATAGTGCATTATCCTACAGAATATAGCATCTCACAGATAGTCCTGAAATCTAGTCTCATCCAAAGAAGTCAACTGCCCATTAATCTCTAAATTTAAAGGTATTTTTAAGTTTATATTTATCTTAGTTGATAGGACTAAAAAAAAAAAATCACTTAGTATACTAACATACAGAAAGTCTAAGAATTGAGCTGCACAATAGGCTGAAAGAATCATTATTAAAATAAAATCTTGCTGTTAGTACTGGATAAACACACATCCCCATCTATGACCTCCAAAAACCCGACAGGGAGGCTGAATCATTGAAGCTTTCCCCCGTGCACCTCCGATGTGACAGGATACACAGCAGAGATACCGATGTACCCAGGACTCTTAGCCCATATAGGCCACCAAAGACAACCTGTACCACCTCCATTTCAGCTGGAAGCGTATTACAGATTTATAAACTTTTATCCCCTCAAATGCCTTGCCAAAAGTTTTATCACCTGAAGCTCAGAAAACATGTTAGAGTTTTCTCGAATACACTGAATAACTAACAGGCCTACATGATTTACATGTATCGCCATATTTCAGATTATTTAAAATGTTAATTAGTAATTCATGAAACCAGGCTGTTGAAAACAATAAAATTATAGAGGTGCAATTTTGTCTTCTAATTATATTACTTTAGTCTGTTAGATATTGCATATTTGTTGTATTGTTTACTCAACAGTGTGTTTGCTGTTTCTGGAAAAACACGTAACTGCATCACCTTTCATTCCATAACAGTACATTAAGATACTGTCTCTGTGCAAGTGCATGTCTACATACAAGGAAAAAAAACACCCTACTACCAGTTTTTAATGTAAAGGTTAAGATGCATCTGCTTTCAAGCCCATTCTAGTAAACTTTTTTCCCCCGATTAATGGTTAACTGGCAATAAGTTTGCACTTTTTTTGTGATATTTATTACACATTGCAAGCATCGTGCTGTGAAGCACATATGTAATGAGGTTTATTTCTATTTTCATGCTACTCCTTGCCAAAAAAGCACGGTGAAACCCATCTGTTGTATTTCCTGGCTGAGGTTAGACGAGAAAAGGAGACTCTACACAGCACTCTATCACTGCAAACGGTATTGATTAAAACAGAGTTTGGAGATGGAATCCAAAGTGCTTACTCAAAGCAGGCATTCTGCCTCATTGATATACCCAAACGGAAAGATATATAAAATATCACACGCACAGAAGAAATCATGACCAGGAGATAGGCAGCTCTGGAATCTGGTCAGGCAGGTCCCTGAGACAAGGACCAAAGTTGAGACTGCAGCTTCAGAGAATTGTTTCTGTACGTTCGTCCACGCATAACCTCAAGTACAGAATTTTTTTGTACCAATGTTTTTCATTTTGTGTCAGTTTTGTAAATGAAGTATCTACCTGGAAAACTGAAGTATATTTGGGATGCCAGTTTTGTACCTTGTAGAAGTGATGCAAGTGCTCTGACAGGGCATGCACACTGCTTTTTCCTTTCCCCTCTTCCTTTGCAGATGGCATGGCTTTACAATGTGTTAGCTGCACTAACTTCCTCATTCAAAACATGAGAAATGTTCTTCCTTTTATCTGTCAAGCAAACCGATGCAACACATAATTCAATGTTACTTTAGTGTGCGAAGGAACATAAGTAATCGTGTTGTTGGTAAAATCAGCTGAGATTATGCAAATGGATTGTCATACAAGGACAAAGAAGGGCCACCAAAATATCAGACTTAAAGGGAAAGAAAAATATCTGATACATGACTTATTTTGAAGGGAACAGGGGCAAGCAGAACACCCAAGAATGGCTGTATGTTGATACATGGGGAAAATAGGTGTTTCAGAATTAGAAACAGTTTAGTATTTAGGAAAGGAAGGGTATATAAACTATAACTGAAACATATAACTGTCAACCACACAAAAGATAGCTCCAAATGAAATTAAAGTACAGAATAATTATAGGCAGTACCATCACAACTTACAAGGATCTCAATTAAAATAAAGCAATTCAATCTCTTAATGCTAAAGTAATGCCAAATTTTGAAAAACTGTTTGCAGTGTGGATGCTAATATCAACATGATTGCAAAACCTAGGTTTAGGCATAAACACACAACATATTTTTTCTTGTCTCCCTTTGAAAAGTAGGCACAGGTGTGCTACCTTTAAGGAGTGTTGCTTTCAGAGTTCCAGAAAGTAAATCTTTCAGTAGTAAAAATACAGCACAGTCAAGAGCCCAAGATACACTTGGGCTCCTTAATGCACTCCAGTGCGGGAATGAGAGAGTTACCTCTGTTGTGAAGTTAGAGTAACAGAGCCAAGAGGGGAGCTTTCAAGAATAACTGCTCTCCCATCTAAACTTCAGATCCAAAGAAGTCTGTCTGAGCCCTCCTTAGGCTCCGATCCTTCCCACCACCTAAAGGAACTAAATGAGGTACCTTATTCAAGCTAGAAGTTCCTTTATATTCGATTGGAAAAGATAAAAACTTCAGTTCATGTCATGTCAAGTAAAATTCTAAACACTTTAAAGACTATCTTTCTTCCTCCACTGGTTAGTAAACTAGCTTAATTTCAGCTGATCACATCACTACTAAATTCAGGTACAATACTCTGAATTAAGAAAAGCAAAAAGAAGTTCACACAGCAAAGAGCAAATCTCTGCGGAATTTATTAAACCTTCTTCCGTGAATCAGAGTCAAAATGTACTTCCACCCCCATGGTTGCTAAACTGGTATCTCCTCATGGAAACTGCCAGCAGCATTATCAACCACGATCACCGGTAGGGAAAATGGTAATACAGGTTTGGTAATACAGACATTAAACAGCATCTTGTCAAAACCCAAAATTTAGTGTTAGTATTAATTATATTTCAACGACAGGAGAGATTACATTTCAATAAACCAGGAAGTCACCCTTTAGCAGGGGATGAGGTTCTTTTATGTAGGATTGTTTGTTTTGATTTCTTTGACTGTAAGTTCAACAAAAAGTTCCCTTTTATCATGTAGATGTTTGGGGGAAGGCCAAAGCAAACAGTTATACCAGCTTCATTCTATGCACCTTCTCATCTCTCTCTAGCTCTGTTACTTCTTGGACTGACATTAAAGGCTCAATCAAAAAAGCCACGAGTTTACCGGATATTTCCCCATTCTTCCCTCAACTTTATCAGTGCAGTAGAAAGATGTTGTTCTTCAAAAAAACCCGCAGGTTAACACAACACTGTATGGTGCAGCCTATAGGTCAGTCATGAAGATTTTACACGTTTAGGGATACAAAGAAAGCTTGGCACAGACACAGAGTTGTAACTGAGACCATCCCTGAGACCGATAAACTGTTCTACAAATGACACATCACCCCCTTTTTTTGTAGATGCCTGTGAGCTAATATTTGCATCAGCGACCTTATTTTAGAGTATGATCCTCAGTTCAATTCAATTTGCTGGTAATTACATTTTTCATTTATTTTCCAGAGATAAATCTCATCCTAATGAAACCATATTATCCTTATCTAGTACCTAAATCTCTGGATTTTTAGAAAGATCACTTTCATGAAGCACTGGATGCAGTCCGAGCCTAAGAAATTATTTCTATGTACTAACTCTCAAACATGTTAGAAATCTTGAGAACTCTAGTAAAGTGGTTCTTGTAACTGTATTACTAAAACAATAAAATCAATAGAGTATTTTTACTACTTGTTTAATAATATCACTTGCCAGCCATAGAGCACTGCAACAGTAAACTAAAATACACTTAAATTGTTATTACTCCTGCTTCAAAAAAAGAAATAAAAGCTATCACTCGTAAAATTCTTGTATGAAGCAGTCACATTTCCTCATTTTCTCGCTGTAGTTTATATAACTGCCATTATACTTAGACACTTGATGATGCAATATTTAAATAGAAGGACAAAGACCCGGTACAAATACCACCAATTTCTTGTTTAAGAACTTTTTGAACTGCTGTACACTGATAGCATACATAAAAATCAGTCAGAAATGCAACAGTAGTTTCCATCTGAAAACTCCCGAGTAGAAAAGAATCTGTCCTTTACGCATGATAAACTCTAGTGACACAGCAAAATATTGCTGCTGCAGTGTCCTCAAGGTATGCCCTTCGGAGAGTCCTGCGCTGCTTGCTCAGAAGTGCTGCAATAATCCATTAAGTAAAAATCATTTACATGCACAAAAACAGCTCAACTGCTGAATCATGAAGTAAGTACATAATAATTATGTGTTATAGCTTTTTAGCTTGATAATGCTATTATTTTCTTTCAAATTTTCTCTGTAAATATGTTTCAGTTATTCCTTAATCGAGACAGTTATTTGGATAGGCAAATTATTAAATACTAAGGAGCATTATTCTATAATAGTTTGCTGGGTTGTTGTTTTTTTATAAACTGTATGTAGACTTTTCACCTTGCTGTAAAGCCTCAGATGGTAAAAGTATTATCATCATTTCAGAGCTGAGGAAACAACTACAGTGGGAAATTGCTTCCACAAGGACACCAATGCAGCTGGTTAAGCCTTGTTCTGATTTCCTCTATCTTTAATCACAAACCATTCCACTTCGAGAGATCTCATCATAGGTTTGTTACATACATCACTCACATGTTGTACATTACCATAGACAGCTGATACAGAAGACCATTTTTTATTTTTAGGTATCCTGCCTCTCTTTCTTTAAACGCTTCATCAGTTCTGAGTTAGACAAAAAAAAGCTAACTTACAAGTGGTCTCTAAAATGATATTTTTTCCAACACCTAGAAAATATATGTCATGAAAAGCAGTATGATTTATTGCATGGACAGGCCTAATGGAAAAGCATTAGAAATGCACAGCAGCGCATACCTGAGGTCCTAGACATTGATATGCTGGGTTAGTATAACCCATGCACTGCAAGTGGACAGTGTTACTTGAAATTTTCTATTCTAAAAATTAGATTGATGCGGCTGTAAGCCTCAAAGAAAGGGAGAAGGATCCTTCAAAGTTCTACTAAGTTGGGCTGAGGAAAAGAGAAACCTTCCACAACCAAGGGTGCAAGAAAAGCTTGTGATGAATTCAGACCAAAGGTCTATCTTGCTCAATAGTGGGTTTTTCCTGCCGCTAGATTCAGGAAAAAACACTGAGAAAAAGAGTATGAGAAAAGGGCAAGACCACTCATTCATCTCTAGAACCTCTCCTCTCAATTGCAATTCAGGAGGTGTGTGACTCAGAAGTGTTTCGGCAAACCCAGTGGATTTTTCTTCCACACACATACCTACTCACTTTTTCAGCCCTCATGAAACTTCAGTAACCTACAATATCCTGCAGTAAGGAGTTTCATAACTCACCTGATTTCTGAAGAAATGCTTTCTACAGCTACAGCAGCAGTTTCACTTGATACCTGCTGGTTATCACATTGAGAATGGAAACAGATTTGCAAGGCAAGGGGTTTCGGACGCATTTGCGGGAAGTATGAGCGCTGCTTTCTAACCTAGGGCTGAGGAGAATATTGTTAAGTGCTACACTTTCATTGAAGTAGGTCAAAATCTTCTTGCTTGTTCCCAGAAAGGGACTTGGTGTTCTTACTATCAATAGCGTAGAGTGCAATGCTGACTCAGGTACTTTTTCGAGCATAGCTCATGGAGACTTTCCCAACGAGAAAGGCTATTGCTCCCTACCGCTGCTTGCCAGCTGGATCCACATCCAGTCCATGGAGAACAGCAGAAACTCCAAGCAAGTCCTGAACTGCTCCCTAAAGGCACTTACTTTCAACTACAACAGCCCTCACCAACCTCCCTGGTCTTTACAAGGTGGCACACACAGTTTGGATACCTCAAGTAGGCAATCTTCAAATCACATCAGCAAACCTAAAAAAAAAAAAAAAAATGGAGTGCAGAACTTCATTCTGTTAGGAGTTCTTATCTTCAAACCATGCTAGCTTTTTCTGTTCTTCTTTCCCTCATCTGGTTGGTAGCGAACCCTGAAGAGGCCAGAACAGAGACGGGCCAACAGTCTCAATTTAGGCTCCAGCTACAAGATCAATAATCAATAAACCATCAGCCATTTGTGACTTAATTAAAATATCATGGACAGTGCTGTGTCCCTGAAACACGAGGTTAGTACGCTTTTTCCCTGTTTTGAAACACAGTAAAAAAACATATGAAAATGAGAACTAGAAGAAAATAAAACAGCCATAGAAAATATCTGAAAGGAGATTAAGAGTTTCCTAGTTGCCTGATTTAGCTGACAGCTAGCCATGCTTATGCTCCATTGCTACACAAAACATTTATGGTATTTTGCAGATACACCTGTACCTACACCGTGGTCTTATTAAAACTTCTGTAACTTTAATAAACACATTTTCCAATATCAGTTCAAATTGACTAATGCTGAATTCAGTGAATGACACCCTGGTTTATCAAGCAATCTTTAATTTTCTTCCACTTCATTTTCAACCAGTTAAACGTTTTTGGAGAAGATGCATTGTCATGTTGTTTGAAAAAAAACAAAACTGAAGAGGATTATACTTAAGCTTCACAGAATCTGAGTTCTGAAAACATCCCACCCAGCATACACTAAATGCTTCTATCCAATTTTCTGCCATTTAAAAAACTATGGTCATCTTAAGCATTAATGGAACATGTTCCAATGGTGATTGTGTCTTAAAATAACGTAACTGCTGAAACCTCATATCTATATTTTTGTCTTAGCAGGTATGCTGATTTTCTACTTGCTGATAACATATGATCAATACTACTCTTAAATAAACCCCGAATGAGAAAGGTCTAGCTTACCATTACTTTCTGTAGAGACCAAACAAAAAGCCTTTCAGCAAGTAAAATAAAACTAAATGAGTGGCTCTGATCTGAGCTAAATATTAAAAAAACATTTGTTAATACCTTACTATTTGCAGACAACATATTTAAAAACAAAATTAGCATCCCAGGTCATGACTGACAATGGAGCAGGTACAGCTGAACACTAAACCTATGCTTGAAAGTCCCTGGTTCAAAGTCCTGGCTTTAGGTGTCATAAAAGACAAAATATTGACAATAATGTCAGCATTTCTCTTGTTTCTTGAATGATCAGTAGATGAATATTGCTGGCTTGGGGAAATTAACTCCCTTCTTCAAACTTACACTTTTATACCCAAAAAGTTTTTACTGTCTCACCCCATAATCCTTTAACACATCTAGAAGGATATAATATAATTAAAGTCTAATTGATAAAAAAGGAAATGCATCATTAATAGAAAACAAAAACATTATGCATATATCAATAGGGAGAACAATGTCCTGTTTTGGATGGTTAGGCAAAATAGCTGGGCGTTACTACCAATCTACAATACATATTATGCTAGTAATGTCAAGGATATGGCGATAGCTTGAACTTGCTTTTATTTATAATTTTAGCTTTCCCTTCTTCCCCCTGCTCTGTCCTTCACAGCCAAGGAATGTCTGCATAGAATTCCTTCTCCTGAAGTTTCCAGTTTTCAATATATTTAGTTAAAATCTGAAGTTATCAGAGTTTTTTAAGCTAAATTGTTTTAGATCAATTTAACCTATCATATAGTAAAGTAGCTGAGCTAAATTAAATATGAATTTATGGCCTTTCTACAAATCATGAAAACCCTGCTTCTACTATTTTATGAAGTGTTTACTTAAAAGATAATTTAAGGCTTATAAGACCAGTGGCATCTGTAAACCTGGCAACACAAAGTCAGGATCTGTCCCATGCTTCAGCTACATTTGAAAACTTCTAAAAAGACACAAAAAAGCCCACTCATACTGCAGAAGGAAAGGGGAAGTATCCAGCAGCCTTTTAAATTAACTGCTACTAATAAATCAACCTCCTATTACACGGGATGTAAGTGTAGTTCAATTATGACATTGAATTAAGTAAGTAAGATTTTCAACAGAAATTATACCTCTATGGTCCTATAAAGAAACGCTGCTAAACCTTTAATTTCTGTAGTTCCTGGCAGTTCTGACCTACACAACTGTTGTAAACAGGAGATGAATTCCAGGAACCAGAGTGCCAGCTTTGATAAAACAAGCTCTGCAGCACTCAGGCATGACGGAAAAACAGGAAGGGGAACAGGTACAAACTGCATCCAGAGCAGAAAAAAGCAGAAGCAAAGGGACAAAAAAATGAACAGAAAAAAACTTGAAGCAAATGAAACATCATAGTAACTCCAAGACTAAGGAGACAGGTGGCAGGAACACCATAACTACATGTTAAAACAAGCTTTCTTAATATCTGATTTTTTGACGTAAAATGTTTGGTTACGTTTTCAAGTAATCTATATTGTGTATGTATACTTACGTATACTTTAAAGGAGTTTTAAAGGAAGTATAAAGTTATTTTTAATCAGTACTCCAAAATATAACAGTGTTTTCTTGTGTGCGCTAACTAGGCTCAATTACCAGAATTATTAGTACAAACTTCCCCTCTTAAATCAAGCATTCATAAGGGACTTCTATAAAGTCAGGCTAAAGAAAGTACTTTTTTCTTTGAACTCCATCTTCCTACCCAAAGATCTTCCATCAAATTTTATCAACATAAAAGGATGAACTTGCCTGTAAATCATTTTAAAAATGCATATAATACAAGGCTTTTATCCAGAACAATCCAACAATCTTTGTTTAGCAAATATGTTTTCCAATTAGATGATTACCTCATATCAAGGAGGTACAAGTCAATTATGCTTCTGGAGCACTTCATGACTCAAGGAAGACCATAGCTTGTATCCAATAAGCCTTTCCCACAACCAGTGGACCTGACATGGAGACCCCACTGGTATTTCTTTTGTAAAGAGGAATCCACAGCTTAGGGGCAGGAGTCCTTTCCATGCCGAACTCCAAAGCAGAGGCTGAAATACCATGGGTTTCCTCCAGTTAACCATGCAGACAGAATGAGAGATGGAACGGTCTACCCTACTTGACATCTGCTCTACTGTCTGCAGACTTGCTAGCTTTTGGAGACGTAAGCCAACGTCAGCAGAGATGGTTGTTTCAGACTACTACTTAGTGTTTTCCCAGCTAAAACCTGTCAATACCACTGTTTGCAAAAAGCTTCAAGTCTTCATCTAAGAGGACTATAATTGACCGCTCAATAAACAGTTACATATGTGGAAAACTATGATTTTGCGAACGTATTTGCAGGTGCTTCCACTCATAAAGGACTAATGCAATAAAAATCAGAGCAAATGAAATAGAGTTGAACGTTACATTTAAAAATTAACATTTAATGCTAATTGATTTCCAGTGGAAATCCACTTGCATATCACTAAGCAAAATGAATATATAACAAAGAATATTTTAAGAAACATTAGAAAACAAGTAATGAAATAGAAATTATTTTTTTTCCTCACTAGAAAAAAGAATCAGAAAAACAAGGAAAAGGAGACTCAACTGCAGAAAAAAAGGCAGCTAAAGACCATATTTGACTGCAAGACCATACTCCTTTCTTCATCACCAGATGCACTAGTACTATTACCTTTAAGGAGTTGCTCTAAAGTTTCTTTCACCAACTATTCAAGGATGCAACCATGCATCTGTTGATTACTGTAATCACAAGGAACCTATAAAATAACCACTGATTTATGGTTAACAGATAAAAGGAAGCAACTGACTAAAAAATTCTTCATTGGATGTTTTCAGCTCTGGAATGAACTCCCTTTTACTTTCATGCATCAACATGCCCTTGGACAAGGGGCAAAACTCATCTAATCTTCTGACATTTTGGGACATTTCACAGACTGACATTCAAAAACTAAACAGGAAAGGCTTTTGTAAACTTTAAGATTATATTAACAAGCATTTCAGAATTCCAGTGAAGGAAAAGTTCAAATCAAGCTAGTGACTATTTCAAAAACGTTGCAATTTAGTTTTATTACAATGCAGCTAAGAGATAAGGGAATAATTACGAAACGTGGGTCTGGAGGTATGATACGCTGGTGTAGAAATACTTTATCAGGGCAAGTTTCTGATGAGACTAGAGGGGAGGAGGCAGGGACAAGAATAGCCCAGTGATGGGGGCCTCACCTTGGAGAAAAGAAACAGTCCACAAGTTTAGGTCTCCGTACACAAAATTATATACACAAAAGTTCTAGAAACAGGGAAGAGAAGCCCAAATTTCCCTTCCTGATTTAGAGCACCCTTTACTGAGCTCACTCATCCCTTTTCTTTCTGGCACAATGAATTGATCTTGCATTCCTTCCAGTACTTCAAGGGGGCTTATACGAAAGATGGGGACAGACATTTTAGCAGGGCCTGTTGGGATAGGACAAGGGGTGACTGTTTTACACTAAAAGAGTGTAGATTCAGACTGGACATGAAGAAGAAATGTTACACACTGAGGGTGGTGAAACCCGGCCCAGGTTGCCCAGAGAGGTGGTAGATGCCCCATCCCTGGAACCATCCCAGGTCAGGCTGGACGGGGCTCTGAGCAACCTGATCCAGGGGAGGATGTCCCTGCTCACTGCAGGGGGGTTGGACTAGATGGCCTTTGAAAGGTCCCTTCCAGCCCAAAGATTCCATGATTCTACCTGGAACATAGAATACAGCAAGCCACACAGAAAGAATCTCCCTTCAAAAAACTAATCATCTTTGGCTTGGTGATAATCTAGAACACAAAGTTTCCCCATTCCTGGGCAGGCACTCTTACCTACTGAGGAGCCACGTGCCGCTTTGCAGAAAGAACTTTAAGACTACCTGGTCTAGGGAGGGAACATGGTTTGAGTCCAGTGATGGAAGGCACTTCCTTGGCCAAGGAATGAGCAGGTGGCACTTCTTGTTTCTGTATGTAATATCTAAGCACCTTTTAGACAGATTTTCAAAGGAAACCAGGCTTACGTAATTGCGTCTGTCCATCTACCCGCTGGGCCCTCCTTAATTAAATCCTTAACTCACTAACAAATGTCAACCAAAAGCTGCCAGTAGTCTCGAGAATTAAGTTCCTGCAAGTTTCATTAAGGAGAGCAAAAAAAAAAAAAAAAGGCATCCAGATGAGAAAACAAACTCAAATTAGAGGCCCCACTTTGTGAAAGGCTGCGGTAGGACAGCAGCAATCCCTTCCATCACACCGGCCAGTCCCTCAGCACGGACCGACTCACCAGCACACAGGCATCTCGGGCCCAGCCTTATGAGGGGTGCTGGGACTGGAGGCACTGCACATGAATTTCTTGAATAAAGCACCATCGTGCCTGCTATCTTTCTGCAAAACAGGGTCCAGCTGATTGCGTGCATCAGTCTCCAAAAAAGCTAATTCTGTTTGAGGATCCTGCCTTGTCTTAAATACGAAATGCACACTAAACTGTGCAAGAGGAGGGAAGATGAAGATGATCTTAAAGTGTGGCGGGGACATAAATTTTACCCATAAAGTACAATGAGATTTCAAGGTGCTGATGATTTTAGATGGGTTTTGAAGTACTGAGACACCTGCCTTCCCCATAACTCTGAACTTTGGGTGTCTACATCCTGTTGCAGGTCTGGACTGAAGCATGTTGCTAGGCTGCCAACAACTGCCAGGCAACAAACCACAGCACGTCGATTGAAGTCATGCTTACGATCCAACATATTGAGCATGTTTTATTGTTAAGAAATCGATAATCTGTGTTTTCATAATCAAACATAAAATTTGATCATATTTTTCCCAGGGGAAAAACAAAATATGAATAAAAAGACCTGTAAATCATTCTTATTGCCCTTCCAAAGTAAAACTTACACAGTCATTCTTCAATCTGTTATAAAATCAAATAAATTTCAGTGTTAATGAACAAAGCCACTCACATTGCACAACATGTAATTAAGATTCCTACTACTTCTTTCTGAGCTCCTTCTATTCATTGCCCCACCAAATTATTAAAACAAAGCAGTTACTATGGTAACTAATTCATTCTCTGCATTATTATATTGTTTCTAAACATCAGCGTTTAGTCGTTCTGACTTACATGCCCCAAATTCCAGTTTGAAATCCTAAACTTTTGTCTTGTTTGTCAGAAAAGCCCTTTACAATCTATGCATTCATGCAGATAAGGATAGCTGGAGTGCAGCTGCCTCGGTTTATTGCAAGAAGGAACTGTTACTAAATTATTTGAGTTTGATAAATTGATGGTGCCTGCCTGCAAGTGCGGAGCAGCACTCAGGGAACAAGCCTGGGAGTTTGTGGAGCTCTACACAAGCAGGCAAACATGACCATCTGCAGGTTAGACAAACTAACAACAACAAAAAAAATGACTGGCAGATGTTGTGGAAACTGAGTAACACCTGCCTAAGCGGTATTTGATACCCAGAAAAAAAACCACATGGGTATGACTGATGCAATCTTCAAGAAAGAAAGGAACAGCAGGGAACAAGAAATAGCAATAAAATTGCCTGGGAAAAAGTTTTATTCGCATTTAACAAAACTATTTCTTAAAATATACACTCCATGACAAAAAGAGACATTTATCGTGTATTTAATTAACACTTACAATTATTTTTAATAACCTATTAACAGGAGTCATAGACTATTTGTATTTGAGTGTCATCATCTAGCACACAAGGAAACTTTCTGAAAAATACAGGTAGGATCAAAAGAATAAAGAGTCTTTCCTCTTCATCTGTTGCTGTCCTACTGCCATCACCTTTAATTTTTATTGGGTTTCTTGGTGTGTCTCCATTTAATTGGCAGAATGAGAGGTTTGAAAATTCAGTGCATAGGATGCTACTTTGAAAAATAAGCATCAGGAAAGGGAAACATGAGTAATTTTGAACAGCTAATTTCTGGCTTAAAAGAAAAAAACACAACAGAAAACCAAAACACATCTACTCAAAGTCACAAGCAATTTAAATTTAGTTCTCACAGGAAAGGAAAGAAGAAGGAACCTTCCTATTTAAGCTTCCGAGCAGGGTCACAAACCACCACACGGCTCTGGATCTACAGTGAATCACAGAATCACTAAGGTTGGAAAGGACCTTCAAGATATCAAGTCCAACCATTAATCCAGCGCCACCGTGTCCCCTAGACCATGTCCTGAAGCGCCACATCCACACGTTTTTTGAACACTTCCAGGGATGGCGACTCCACCACCTCCCTGGGCAGCCTGTTCCAATGCCTGACCAGTGGTACCAATGGACACGCTTTTACCCGCTGCAAATGTCAGGTACTTTCAGTTAGCAAAGCCTCTTTTTTTAAAGGGATTTCAAGTGTATTACAACAGCCTGCTGTTATTTATATCACAGTAACTCTGAAAATCTCCAACTGACTGTTTTCTGTCAAGGAAAAAGGCGGAGAGGCAACTTTTGTTTTCTAACCTGCTAACTGAGTTCAGAAGAGCTAAAAGATAAAACACAGGTTTCTTCACTCCAAATGACCTGTCTATCAGACCACAATGACTTTTCTAGGAGGAGAGAGATCTCTGCAAGATATTCGTCCCCTGGCACAGCCTCCATGCAATTCCTCCTCTTTACAGAGAGGCACCGTTCAAGTTCAGCACTGACCTGGTGGAACAAGGACGGAGCAGCAGATGCCTTCAGCACTAGAAGACTGTCTCCACTTTTATTTTCTTGTTTCCACTTGCATAATCACACTCCCATCCTGACTGCACTACAGGAGGAAACAAAATAAAATCCTTTTTTGCATCTCAGACTGTACTTCCCTAAGGATGGGCACTGTCTCTATGAAAGCTGAACATGTCTGCTTTAATTAGATGACTATTTAAATTTTTCAGCATGTTTACCTAGACACTTAATCTTTGCACAGTTCAATTTTCCAGAGCAGAGTGTAAAGCAACGTATAAATCTAGGGCTTCCCGAGCATCTTCCCTGACCCCAGGCAGAAATAAGTATATGTTACCACCAAGTACTTAGACTTCTAAAGCTTTTGGAAGTTTTACCAGGCACTCTTCTACACTGCATAAAAGCTAAATATCTAGTCCAAAAAGCTCTTTAAATTCTCCGAAGATTACTCAGGAGTTAGATAGCTAGGTGTGGTTGAGTATTGGATTCTGGTTCAAATACATATTAAATTAAAAATACAATTATTACAACCCTGCAACCTAGTTTCAAGCTATGTTGTTTACTGTATTTAGCACTTTCTTTGACACTAACATTAAAGTAGTTTTCACTTTATTATAGCAGTAAGACGCAGTGCTCTGGATATGTAGCTGAATGTAGCTGCTGTCACAAGCAAGAAGCATATTTTATTTCAATATACCAAGGAAAATATAATTATACAGCTAAAATATGTAATGCTGGACAACACAAAACCACAGCTTTTCGTTAAAACATTCATAACTTAAATCAGTGACCTGAATGTTTCAGCAAAATTTAAAAACCTTGCTGAGATTCTCTTCTCTGTAGTTTTTTTCTCCCTAGTTTTCTTGTTAAAATAATGCTTTTCATTAGCAGCTACTGTTCAGCATCATTTAGGGCAAAATGGGCTTTTAAGCTAATTTTCTTTTCATACAGCTTACATTGTTACTAGTAATATCCCTGTAACATTGCCATAGCTTAAGTGCATGCAAATTCCAAAGGTGTTTAGGTAGCACATAATGCAGGTTCAAATTAAAAAAGCAGGTTACTGCAGGAGCCCAAAAGAAAGCCAAAAACACCTTGCACGGTAAATACTGAATATTAAGGATAAAAACAAAACCCAAACATAAGCCTGTGCATAAGCATTTCAACTATAATTGTAATGCGATAAAGGATGTTTTTGCATTGGGGTAAACATAACCCAAATATATAGATAACTTTCCTTAAGGTGTGGTAAGTGGCAAATGATCATCTGTGATGATTCATGGAGGCATCATGTTCACTTTATTATTTCTATGACCTTCAGTGACTTATACCTTAGAATAGCCCTCCTATTCTTTGAAGACAACTCTAATAGATTAAATATTTTTACCTAATTCTCTGTATTTCAATCTCAAAAATATTTTCAAAGTTCTCACAGCAAAACACATCAAAATAGTGTTGAATTGTTAAAAGACCCTTGTATGCAACACAAGAACGTACGCATTTTTATTTTAAGGCACTTGTATCTGAAAGTGCCTTGGTTTATTCATAGAATATTCTGCTTGAGTTATTCATAGAAAACTCTGCTTGCTTAAACACTTTCATTTGTTACAGTTGAAAGATTTGATGGCTGTTCCTGCAGAAAGATTTCAGTAGCTTTTACTACCTGATTCGTAATTTAATTTATACTGGATTGCTGGGGAGAAAAGGAATTTTCTCCAGTTCAAAACCCTTATTTATTTGCTGAAGGCACTTAAGGTTAGAAAATCACGTTTTTGTGAAGGTTAATTGGTACTTTATGAAGGAGTAACTTTCACTTCAGAAACAACAAATGATAAAATATTAGGAATCTTTTAGCTCCCTCTGCTGCCCTAATCCTTCAATAAGACTTCTTCTAAAGTCTGTCAAAAAGACACCAAAGCAACTAGGCAGCCCATTCATCTCTTTTTAAGAAACACTTGGTGTGCTTAGTGTGCCTAGTACTAAGATCGGTATGCATAAAGAAAACCCCATGAACTACTGCGTGATTCACAACTGTCTGCACATTTTATTATTTCCTTTCTTTCTCTAATATCTGCAGCGAGACAACCACAAGCATCTTCAAATTTGGATGTCAGTTAAGAAAACTGAGAGCTCGTTTTCCAAAGAACTTGACATCTGCAATTCCCAGTTAGGTAAGAAAGAGCTAAGTGTACTCACTGCCTAGAATCATTTACTCCTCCTTCCTCTATTTACAGATCAACGTACACAGTACGTACCAAGTTCAGTAACAATCCTTTTTTAAATTTAGGGAAAGCCCAAGCACTGCCAAAGGAGGCAATCTCCCTCATTAATATGCAGAAAACTTAACCTAATTTCACAACTGCAACGGGTCAAATCACAGTTTACGCAAGCCAGATAGGCTCCATCAGTGGTCATGAAATAACACTGATATTTGTCAGTCTTGTACTTCCCACTTGTTAAGAAGCCAAGCTCTCTATTACATGCACAAGAAAAAAAATCAGGAAAGAAAATGCATTTTTAAACTAAGTCACTCTGTATTTCCAGATTTCTTTATAAATTTGGAAAGAAGAAAACCAAATTAAATTCATACCTGATTTTTTTTCTCAGCATTCCTCCTGGAACCATCAATATACCACATCAACTATGAATTGAGGATTCATCTTATTAAATCTCATGCTATATAGCACCACGAGAAGAAGAAAGAAGCTTTAAAGACACAGATGTTTTCTTATCAGGAAAGAAAGCCTAGACCATATCTTTGAAAAGGAACTATTCCTTTAGCGTGCATTTTTACTGTCCTTCAAAGGGTGTAACACTTGGTTATTTGCCAGCAGTTGGACCTTCCCAAAGAAAGACTGCCCTTGATAAGAGCTAAAGATAAGAAATTTTATCTGAAATCTCAGAAACTCATCCCATTACTCTGCACTTTCTTTTCCAATTTATGATCCCAACCAAATAATTCTCTTTTCTTAAGTAATAAAGCAGCACTGTTAAAACAGCTAAAATATATTTCAAGTTTTCTTCTGGGTACTTTCAAAAAGGAAGAGGCAACCTGTGTATTAAGAATAACCTTAAAATATATAGTATACCAGTGCCTGTGTATTAAGAATAACCTTAAAATATATAGTATACCAGTGCTGCATAAAAAGGAAAAAGATTTGTAATGATTGTCAAGAAGCTCTGAGGTGTGCAAAGCTGATTTTCTCTTCCTCAAAAGCAGAACTAGAAAAAGATATAGTATCTGTCTGGGGGCATACAGGGTCTTCACAGCCTTGTTGTGCTTGGATACAGTACAGTCTTTGCTACAAACGTCACATATGAGGTGCTCTGGAAAGAAATGCCTGGTTTCAAGTAATCATCAAACTGGAAAAGCCGCTCTCAATTTTGCAGTTACATTTCTGGTATTGTGCTGCAGTAGTTTCATCCCCAATACCTGCGTAAACAAGCAAGAAGAAATGTAAGAGGAGACACCCGTCTCCTCCTGCCAGTTCTGCTGATGTCCCTAAGGTCTCCCCTTTAAAAAAAGAGTCGGAAAAAAGCTTGGAAACCCACCAAAAGCAGTGGCTGACTGAGCACTAGATATTGTACAATGTAATGTATTTACAGAAAATTAATGCATTACGTTTGCCAAGCCCGTACACAGACAATTCAAAGCAGAATTTTCTTCGCACTGTAGCCCCCTTCTGTTGCCTTCCTACTTCATCTATCAGCTCCCAGCAAATCCAAAAGAGGTCAGACATCCCCAAGGTAACTTCCAAGCAACGGTCAGTAAAACATACACACATTTAATTAAAGATTGCTAGAATATAAGCAAATACACAGCATTGTTTACAGTTTTGTTACAATATAAAGTACAATAATACCTTAATTAGAGATAACAACTTTTCAAAATGCCAAAAACATTTAGAATTTCTCAAATTACCCACAAAATGAACACATTTTATTTTTGCACTGTGACACTTCCAACTGTTCTGCCAAATGTATACTACTGTAATTATGCTTTGCAATCACCAGCATCACCGGAGAGGGGGACAAAGAACAATATAATCAGGGAGTGATTAATCTTTTGCATGCGTTGATACTATTTATTTTCAAGGGAAGAATCCTAAGTGTTATTTTAGAAATTGTGAAGCGAGATTAGTATTAGCATCTCAGAGTACCTAGACTCATATCTTTCTGCCCAAGCACAATTCACAGCTACTGGTGGAAGTTAGAAACCAGCATTTAATATTTGGCTTTTTCAAGGGATAGTCTTCAATTTCCATTATCTAAGTAAACTCCAGTTTATAAACTTATATAGTTTATAGAACTATATAAACTGGGGTGATAAGGCACTTTTTATACCACGCTTTTTGCCACGCAAGAACATGGCAGACCGCTGAAATGTGCGAGAAAATATAATTGCAAACAGCTTCAGGATTAAAAGCAAATATTCAATTTCATATTTAAGAAATCACTGAAGGGAATCATAGGTACCTCAGAGACAAAATTACTTACTCAGCTACATTAAGAGAACTAATCGCTCCCAAAGTAACAGTATCAGGTTTTTTCCTGCATTGAGTATCATCTGAAATTTAGTAGTACTACTACCATACTATCGTTAACTCACAAGGTAATAGTAAATCCAGCGATGCCTGTTCAATTTGTTGCTTAATTTGCATGATTAATTACTACAAGCAAGTGTGCACATTACCTAAAGCCACAGCAAAGCAGTTCAACCCAAATAACATTTTGCATGCACAGTTATCTACCTTACATGAGCATTTCTTGTATCCATTAACTCCACGGAAAAAGCTGTGCGTAACTCCGCGCGTGTTTATAACGTGAGCATTTCATTTTGAGAATCAGGCCCACACCACTCATTTTTCAGAAGCTGAATTTCAAACTCATGATCAACTCCTCCTCAAACACAGACACACGGATACAAACAGTAATGAAATGCTGTATGTCACCACCAAGGTACCACACTGGCACCTCTTTATAGATATCATAACATATTAATGTCTGGCCATCACAAGTTTTTTCTGTTAAACAATTTATGAAAAAATATGTAGTTAGCAACAGTTAGTAAAACACTTTAACCTAGTTTTAAGTGGAACTTGCAATAAAAAGAAGAAGTGTCTTAAAAAGAATTCTCTTTTGAGGGAAAAGGTTAAAAGAAGCAAGCTATACACAAACTGATGAACAAAAAAGCTGACACAGATCATAGAATGGTTTGGGCTGGAAGGGACATTAAAGATCATCTAGTCCAACCCTCCTGCCATCTTCCACTAGACCAGGTTGCTCAAAGCCCCATCCCACCTGACCTCGAACACTTCCAGGGATGGAGGGCATCCACAGCTTCCCTGGACAAGCTGTTCCAGTGCCTCACCACTCTCATAGTGAAGAATTTCTTCCTTATATCTAGGCTAAATCTGCCCTCTTTCAGTTTAAAACCATTACACCTTGTTCTGTCGCAACAGGCCCTGCTAAAAAGTCTGTCCCCATCTTTCTTACAAGCCCCCTTTAAGCCCTGGCAGCTGCAGGAAGGTCTCCCCGGAGCCTGCTCTGCTCCAGGCTGAGCCCCCCCAGCTCTCCCAGCCTGTCCTCCCAGCAGAGCTGTTCCAGCCCTCGGAGCGTTGCTGGGGCCTCCTCTGGCCCCGCTCCAGCAGGTCCGTGTCTGTCCTGTGCCGAGGGCTCCAGAGCTGGACGCAGCCCTGCAGGGGGGTCTCCCCAGAGTGGAGTAGATGGGGAGAATCACCTCAGATAAACCATCTTTAATAGCCATACAGCTCATTAAATTTCCTGAGCTTTGTAAAATGTTATGCATATTTCTAAATAATAAAATATTTAGCTTGTGTTATGGAAGGCACATATCAGAGAACTCTGCATATTTAATTTTTAAACCTGAACATGACCATAAGCAGTGAAAAGCCTTTTTAAAACAAACCAATCCCCTATTTTTTATCCCACTTTATGCAGTTGCAGGGATAGCAATTTAAAAACATCAGCCAGAGACATGCTTATAAACCTGAAGGAACATTTGGAAATTTGAACACACAGACACTCAAGAGCAGAATACAGCTCAGGCATTTCAAAGAGCCAAACTGGATTCCCATAACCATAAAACTTCAAGCATTTTTCCATATCCATTGTTTCACCTCCTCTCCTCTTGTTCATCTTCTGTCTGGTCTTCCCACTCTTCTTCCAACAGAACTATTTGCCTAGCATATGGTAAATGGGATTAGAAGGCAGAGGTAGTTAAAGAAACCTTTTTTCCTACATAATTTTTCAACTGGATCAATTCCCTACGCTGCATGGCCACACAGATTTTACCAGTAGATGCAGTGAATTGTGCAGGGCTGGGAAAGACAGGCGAGACAAAAGGCACTGATTAAACAGCATCACTAGATGTGAACATGAAGCCTGGGGGAAACCACTGCTATTTTAAACAGACACAGTGGCTACTCGTCTGTCACCTCTGTCCCTGACAACATTCCTTGTCACATCACCACAGACTCTATTTTCCTCTTAGGTTGTCCCATTGATCAATATAATAAGCCTAAAAGGAGGCTGAAATTCCATCAAGTGGGTTGAGCTTATCTAACTCCCGGCTGCCATCAAGAGACAGGTTTCTCCATCCTTCTCACAGTTTGCCAATTCAGCTCACTAACACAGGCAAAAATAAAAGTTAACATACTGCATTTTTTATGGAGAGGTCAGATACAGAGACCCTAGGATGAGGACTTGAGACTGGGAAAAGAAAAGAGGACCATGCACTGCACCAGCACACCCCTCAGTCATTTCCAGCTGATCTGACTGAAGAGCTGCCCGGAAAGAGGGGCAGCCTTCCCAAAGTCCCCATCCTCAGCAGCCAAGTCCCCATTTCCCTGAGCAGGGATTAGTCTCCAGTGCGCAGCTTCAACTGACCACCTGGCCAACCAGTCTAGGTGGGACACGAGAAAAGTTTGGACCTGGCAATCATAGGCAGGCTTGCCTGCTTTTAGAAGAGACTAAACAAGGAGATTAACCATCTAAACCAAACGTGGAACTGCAGCCTTTGATACTTTGATGAAATGTCTCTTCCTCTGGCTACGTCAGTGTAAACGGTCCCAGTGCCCCTCGTTGATCCCTTCCAACTGCCCCCTTCAATGCAACTGCTTTGTCAGCTGAACAGTGACCTGGGCTGAGGAATTTACCTAAATGGAAATTACACCAACAAAAAAGTATATATTTAGTATGAGTCACCTTCTCAATCTAGCTCGTTATACAGTTTTACACTCATATTGGCACAAAGAAAGGGGAAAAAACAAGGACAGAAATCAGCTGCCAGGGGCTGCTTACACCAGCACAGCTGTTAGGAAAAAAAAAAGTCTCAAGACCAATGCGTGGAGGAGCAAATGCAAACTGCAATTCACTGCTCCAGTATTAGACATGATGCAGAGACCATGAGCCCAGAAGTCTGTGCACTTTCTCCCGTCGTATCAAAATGGGTTAGTAAAGAAATTAACTATACCTTTGCCTTTTCAGGAGAAGCTAACATTTTAATACAAAAATTCATTTAGCCCAAAACATTCATGTATGTTCTTAGAAATAGTACATCTTATCCCTTGACCTGCTTTCACACCAACTCTGAAAGCAAATGAAAAAAGAATACCAGGAATATACAGCTTTGTCATTTGTGACTTATGGTAAAATGCCTGACCCAAATGATTACACTCCTTTTGCTAGAATTCAAGCTATTTTGATTAATGCTTATTACAGTTTGGGGGGCTTCTGGGATTTTTTTTTTTTTTTGTGTGTTTTCTTTTCATTTGATTTTCTACTTCCTTCCCAGGATCAGATACAGGCTGTTAAAATCAATCTACATGAAGCGAGCATGTAGAGAAAGACCCTAGAGAGCTTCATGTGGTTATCTTACGCTTTTGCGATTGTTATTTTATATAAAAACACAATCTTTCAAAACATTTGGGTAGAATACTGTAAAATAGTTAAGTTGAAAGCAAACTTAACTGTAGAGTAATACAGAGTTCACACGCTAATTGCTTTCATTTGTCCAGATCTGTTTTAACGCCAAAGCAGCACTTGTGCACAGTTAATATAATCGCAACAGGAACTGCAATGTAATTAAAAATACACTGAATGACCAAAAAAAGAGTTCCAGGCTCTAGAAATATCAGTAATCCATGAAATTAATTGACGCAGTTAACATTAGAAATCGAAATATCTAACCTTCAAATATGCGATCCAGACGTTGCCGCTTCACTTTGTGTTTGTCCATTAGAGACATAAGAGTGGAAGCTCAAAGAACGTCTCCACACAGTTTGGTGATGGTCTTCTCAAGCCAGCCACAAGTCAGAAATGCTTACTGTCTTTTATAAACTTATTTTCACCTGTGAACAGAAAGATAAACTTCTTAAAACTTTAAAATATAGATGTTCTTCTACCTCTTTCCAGAGAGATGATCTATACATAATTTAAACAATTAAGAAAACACATAAAGTTCTTAAATCATCCTAGGTAACCTGGTATTTCACAACAAACTGCCTTCTAACCATGTAGAGATGCAAAGGGCACAGCACAGCTCAAACAAGCTCGTATAAGAAACACTCCGAGACAGCTGCTGCGTTCTGCCTTCTGACTCTCAAATACTTTTTCACCCTTTCACTAAACACGCTGCCTCTGAAGAAGGCATCTCGGGCAGGCACAGGTACACGACTCCCGTAAAATGACAGAAATGTGTCCACCCGGAATGAAACTGGAAAGCCACACTTCTGCATCGTAATGCTCACAGCGAGGGAAAACACTTTTTTCATTCTCAACTTTTAAGCTTCCAATGATAACGTAAACCAGTTTTATACTTGGAAGTTGAAGGAAACATTTCAAGGGCCATACCCAAGGAAATGCATCACGGTGACAACACAGAACGCCAACATCTATATCAACCCAATGGCATTTAAAGCAGGTTTATGCATGACTAGGCAAGCTCTTTGGCAGCAAATACAACTAAGCACTTTTCAGACACCGTGTAGCTGGGCAAGACAGCATAAGGGTATTGCAAGCAAGCAGTCTGCATTTTAAGCCAAACCACCGAGATGCAGGAAGGGGAGGTGGGGAGAGAGAGAAGGAAAAATTCTCTCAGCAAGAAGCTAATCACAGCAGTAGACTAGTGAAACGCACACGAGCAAGTGGATGGGGTAAAACTAACTCTACAGACCCTCTAAAAAGCATAATCAGCACTACTTTTATCTGCCTTTAAATATCTCAGTAGGCTTTGAGAAACTAACTCGGAGAACACTGCGTTACGAGCACAGTGCCCATTACAATGAGCCAAATGATCCCCTTCCCTGTTTCTTTTTATCCCTGCCCAACAGCTTTCAACGTCAGTGGACAGCATTAAACGGCCTTACAAGTGACTGAACCTAGAAATTGTCTTTCGAGAGGCTAAACTTTTCAAAAATCAAACACAGGCACATTCCATCAACATATGAAGATTCATGCACCCCGGGTGAAAGGACAAGGAAAAGTATTTTAAACATCAAGAACTACACATTTGCATTACAATAGTTATCTTTCCCAACACTGCCCTGCTTGGTACATTTGGACTTTTAACAAAGTTCCTTTCTTCGTGTTTCTTTTCATTTAAAAATTTGAGTTAATGTGCAATATTCATCATGTTTTTAACACTTTATTCAGCGTCATCCTCCTCTCCACTTTCCCTCCACACATCTTTCTTTACCCTCAATTCAAGATTCTTCTGCTGTTTTGCGTAACGTCTGATTCCAGCTGAACATAACAACACATCATGAATGGGAGAAGAAAAATGGATGAAGAATGCAGAAACCCATTTTTTTCTCTTTAAAAAACAAAAATAATGTTGCCATTTTAGAAATTTTCTATTATATTTCCCAACATTGATTATTCTTACAAAATACAGTATTCTTCAATATTGAATGTGGTTCTGCTATAAGATTGCACAAGCATTACAGTAAATCTGACACGCACTTTAAAACCTTAAAAGCTAGCTACATAGCCACCTGCCTTTGCTTCAGCCAACACCCCAAACTTGTGTAGAGGATCAGTCCTTAACTTGTCTTTAATTTATTCCTTTATCACTTCTGTTTTCTAATCCACTTCCTTCAATAGTCACATAGAAAGAGCGAAAAGATAAAAAAACAGAAGCCAGAATATAATGAACATTTTAAATACTAGTCTTCATTTAAATTTTGATAGCTTCTTTAATTTTTCGTCTTGTAGAAACATATATGCCTGCTGGCCTCCTTGTGCTGTGTTGTTTATTCACTCAGCACAAGATTTTTCCACTGTAGTCATTCTACGTACAAAGCTGGATGACAGCTGTAAAAAACAGACCATCTGTAACTACTGACCAGCCACTGAAAGCGTCACCAGATGTTTTCTATCTGTCTACAGTAGCTTCAAAGCATACCATATAAATCAAGGTTTTTATTTTATACATTGTTTTCAGATTATTTTAATTCACAGTAAGCTGTAATAAGTTTCAAAAAAAACATTTCTGAGAAAAAATTAAATTAACATGTTAACACAGTTCTAAATTTAACCCTCATACACTTTTATTATACTTCATGTTCTAACACAAAGAGAAGATGATGATATGGGAAGCATTTCCCAGAAAAACAAAAGCCTTATCATTATGGGAGCATTAGTTACTGCAATTACTAAACCACAACATGAATAATTGTATTTGAGAAATTCACTAAAAATACAAGCACACTGCCTAATGAATTAAAAATCAGAATACAAACTACCAAATAGTGTTTAAGATCAGGGTTCTGTAGTCCAACATTTTAAGATGAAGTGAGAATGCAAGTGATTTAAGAATATATACTGTTTATCACATATGTCAAGCATTAGCTACCAAGCAACCTGAGATACCATCAATGTACAGAACTCTTCTGAGCAGTACAAATTTTAGATTAAAATATACACTGTTGAAAACAGTATTAGAGTTTTTTCTTTCAGATAATCAGATGATTCCAATGCTTGAAAATATTTTAAAGAAAATATGCCTCTGGGTATTGCAGTCTGGAGCATTTAGCTCGCTCTTGATAAAGGAAGAGCTTTACTCTTTCTGAGACTTCAAGATAAAAGGAAAAAGGGAGTCTCCAACATTTTTATAGGAGAATGAGCAAATTCTACAGGCTAAAACAGGAATGATAAGGCAACTTTTATTTCAGTTTTCAAAACAGGTAACACTGGTGGTGGAGTAAAAGATAAACAAAACCTGTGAGTGAGAAGATATGAAGGCAGGCCCATTCAAAAAACCATGATCTCTTCAGAGAAAGAGGATGAAAAGGAAGTAAACTATAACTACAATTTTTTTTAAAAGGCAAACCAGTAGGCTAATTATCCACATACTTGTATGGTTGAGACAAACTCCAAATCACTAGGAAAGAACTCGCAAACCCAAAAGGTTGCAGCATGCCATGCAGGACCATTTCCTTTGCACCAGTCTAATGGGAGAATTTTGCATGGAGCAGATCATGTTTCTACTAAATTCAAACAGGTGGGGAAAGCCTACCAGAAAAATTGTCAACTGTATATTAGTTAACCCACTCGCAAAAAGATTTAGACTATAAACTCTTCTGAGCCCAGCCTTTCACCTGCACAGCTAGGAAAGGCAAAAGGCTGATTTCTCCCTTTGCCTCGCCGTCAGCCTCCTTTGCAATTGTATGACCACAATATGAATGCCTGACCTCACATTGCTCACCTGAACAGGTGAGAAACAGAAACTTTGTGGGTGTTTTGGCCTTTTTTTCCATCTTCCCCTACCCATGGATGCTTGAGTATCTCTTCAGTGAAATGACCAGAAGGACTCGCAGGATCCACACCAGCTTCATGGCTGGATGTCAGATATTCCTAGTATCTCAGATATTCTGTGCCGCAACTGGTTCCGCGTGGCTAAAAACAGAGCACCAGATTTACAAATTTAAACCATACGCTCTGGAATTCTGAAATCCATTTTATTGACCTCGCTATTCCCAAAGCATGAAGCAGTAAGCTTTTCTGCAAACCTAACTCAATGTACAAACCACAAATAAGAATTACTCACTCTACAACAGTTACTGATGTTCCGTAGAAATTAAGTCGCAAGTTTCAGATTTTCTCCTTTTTTGGGAAAATGGCAGGCTACGACACATGCTGAAGACAAGTTAGACTGTGAGAAAGCTATTCCTGAGAAACAGGAATTTATCTAAATTTCAAAATACTTCTCTAGTACAGAACAACATAGATTGTGTTGGCAAGAGAGAGGACAGTATCAAGTTGATAAACAGCAGAAAGTAAAGTGACATGTAAAAATGCTAAGTCAGAGAAATTAGCTTAATGTTCAAATAAAAGCAAAGATGCATTTACATAGTAAAGAAGTCAACTTTCTGAGGCTATGGCCACAGAAGGGCTCTAACTCTGAGAAAGGGTAAAAAAAAGCTGATGATGTACAAGAGAAACATTCTACTTGAAAAAACTCTACAACTTCTAGTTAGACATTTCTAGTGTCAGTAGCAGCAGTACTGGTTCTGTAAAAAACAAAAATTTTGGTTCAGAGGAATGGTGGTTCATAATGGAAGTTAGATGATACTGATGTCTTGCTGAAATTACCACGTACTACACCTAAACACAGAATATAGTGTTGAGATTAATATCTGAACTCAATCTTTTTTCTTTCTAAAGTTCAAAAGCATTATTCAACAGTACTTCTCACTATGAGTTTGAAAAACATCCGATAAAAATAGAGAGGAACCTCAGCTAGGAGGATGACAAAGAGGCCAAAAGACCTTTGTTTGCATGTTTCTTCAAAATGCAGCAATAGTGAGATTGCTACAACAAGACTGGAACACCCTATTCCAAAGTTCTGCAGGTCAGTATCTGTTCTTACATTTTATTTTATGCTGCTATCCTTTTCTGGAGATGCTGTGACTTACACCGAAAACCTCACAGTATATAAAACCATCACACCACTTTCACTGTACTCAAAACTACTCTTGCAAAGATTTAAACTATGTTTAAAAATAAGTGTGCCCCAAAGAGCAGAAAAAAAAAAGATTAATTACCAGAAGTAGTAGTATTAGGTCAGACTTTCTGTGCAAAAATTGAAGTTATTCCATCTTGTCTTACAAAAATTACTACTGAATTAAGAAGAAAATATATATTTGCCTGCCAGACAATCTATCTTGCCATTAAGTGTGGTTAAGCCACTTTGCCTTGCCATTAGATGTCAGTACAGTCTAAGAGAAACTGTACAGGGAGCTTCAAGATCAATAAATTAATAACAAAAGTGAAGCGATTACTGAATTAGACGCCAAGAAGAATGTTATATACCATTCCAAAAAGGACTAAAACCCCAAACATTGTAATAGCATTACCTAAGTCTAAGATCATCTACCTCAAAAAAGTTGGAGAACTAGAAAAAGTGCCAGGACCAGCAGCAAGTACAGTCCAAGGCATGGAATAGCTTGCTGAAAAAGGAGAAGAAGAAATACTCCCTCAGCCTGAAGACAACATGACTGTGGGGAATACAACGAATGCATATAAAATATGCACCAAGTCTCAATTCAATGTCTAGGGAGCACACAGTGAAATAGTGAGCCAGCATATTAAAAACAACAGGAAGCTTTGTCATGGAGTACGTAATTAAATTGTAAACTTTGGTGTCACAGGTGTCATGGATGCCAAAACTTTCAGTGGTTCTTAAAAGGAATTAGACAAGTTTATGGAAACGCCATCAGCGGTCACTGATAATAATGGCCACAATGCAAACCCAGGCCAGAAATCCAGAAACAGGTAAATGCCAAAGGCAAGAAAAATGCCAGCGTATGCTTGCTTTGTTCTCTTACGTAGCAGCTGCTGCACTATATTACACTGACCACATGTTGGCTTAGCTCAGCATCCAACAGTTGGCATGAAAGGAGATGTTTCCTGAAGAGCAAGAGCAGAACAAACATGATACTTTCCTTAAGCATCCACTAGAGACCAGTCTTGGAGACAGGACACAGGACAGATGGACCTGCAGTCACTTCCAACACATGGGCACACCTTATGTTCTTAGGAAATGCAGGTGTGCTACAAAATGGACTGATTCAGCCATGCAGAAAGTGAGATCCACAGCTCAGAGTGCACAGAAAACATCCTAACAAAAAAACCCAAACCTGAAACCAGTTAGTACTCTTACGCCTAAAAGATACTGCTGGAATCATCAAACTGACAGTCTCTCCAATATAGATCATAAGAGACATCTAGAAAATCACCATCATTAAAAACCTGTCAGTGCTGTAGACTCTACCATAGTACATGGTAAGCTCTTCCAGCAACAAGTGTCCTTTATTACCGGCTGCTTTTGCTTCATTGTCAGGTTACCTTAAAATTCCAGTCACCAGATTTTCTTACAGCTTTGCCCAGCAGACGGAATAACTCCGTGACGTTTTTGCACAGATACCTCTTGGGTATCACCAAGCCATCCCTTGCTACTTGCAGAAGAGACCAGGCTCCTTGATACTCTACTAGAAAGTCAGGTTTCATGATCCTAAATTGTGTCAAACCTTGCATCCTTAAATTCAACAGCAAGTCACTAAAGTACTGCTCTGTGACTGCCAGAACAAGAGAAAGCCTTGCAGGAGCAGTTACATCAATGTCCAATGCAGAAGAACCTCTACTGCTCTCCCTCACAGTCTTCAGACACATTCTGGGACTGCACCTAAGACGAAAAGACTTTGCACTTGGTTCAGC
>NW_010539831.1:40769-40976 GCF_000687285.1 Phaethon lepturus
ACCAGTGCAAAGCTACTTTTTAGGATGAGGCTCTTTGCCCTGTGCGTACAGCCAACAGTCTTTCATTGTGTATTTATGACCTAAAATTTGAACAACTTGATAGAGTACGGTTTATCAAAGGAAATTTGATTGCGCTGCAGCAATCTCCTCTTTTTTTATCACATCAGCAGTTTTTACTATATTTATCAGTGATGGGGTTTTTTCCTG
>NW_010539831.1:41016-43465 GCF_000687285.1 Phaethon lepturus
GATAAAAATGTTAAAAATAAGATCGAGAATGCCCCTTGTCAGCATGCCATTAAAAACAAAGCTTATGGGTTTTTGACCTATTTTTTAATGAATAAATTTTTGTCATATGTTTTTAATCAAATTACTTCAGCACCAAATAAAATATCTTCCAACATGTAGTATAATAATTTGATAATCATAAGCCCTTATTTTTATGGAACAAGATTAAAAAATGGCATTTTTGAGAAGGAATATGGTGAAAACAGTAGAAGAGGCTGTAATACTAATTCTGTCATTATAAGCTTTTTATGAGATATTTGTCTTCACCATAAGGTTATTTTCCCAAAGCTTTTTTTTTTTCCTTAGCAGCATTCTCTCTCAATTATACATCTGTCTACAAGCCAAAAATTACTCACTACTGAAAATGTATTACTGCAGATGTGTATGACTACAAACAGATGGGAAGCATCTCTGCTAACTCAGATTTCTAGGTCATGAATAAAACTTCATTCAGAAGCTCAAACCATGCTTAGAAAAATTACGAAAGGCTGCCTACCTGAGACACCTACATTTTAAGTAAAATTAAAAAGATATCCTTAGTATCAGAAACCACTCATTGCGCAATACAGCTATGCTCCTCATCAAACAGTATTTCCAAAAACTTCATTTCAAGTATTCAGCACAAACTTCTTCAGAAAGACTGGCATTAGTGACAAGCCTCAATCTTATTCATGAACAGATTTAAAGGAAATAAAAATAAAAGAGACTGGTGTGGACTTTCTCAAATGATGAATCTGATTCACTCATATGCTGAATTCTTGGCTTTGCCTCCTACTCCGAGACCCAAGCCATACAAGCCGGTGGGTGCGCGTTCTTCACTTCATCCACCACTGGTATGGTTTGTAAAGCAACACACATATCCCAGCACACAGAGCTACTGTGATACCCTTTTATAAAGTACTTAAAAACTCCCAAATGAAAACCATTTAAAAATGTCAAATAAGAGAGTTGTTAGATCAGTGTTAAAAGTAATCAATTCTGTATTTTTTGAAGTCAGAAATGAAAGAAAATTATACTGAAAGAAGATCAATCTCCACTTATCTTTTTCTGAACAGGCTGAGGAGCAGAAAGCCTCCCTCCCTTTTGGAGAGCTGGATGCAAGAGACAGACAGTAACTGTGTAAATGAATGCATCAAAATCTTAGGGGTTTTGAGAGACAACAGCAGTGAAACTGAACTGCCCCTACAGAAAATCATTCAAAACACAAGAGTTTCATTATTTGAATCAGAAACTCAAAATTAATGATATGTATTTAATATTTTAATGCACCTGAGAAAGCATAACAGGATGCAAAGAATTAGTCATTGCTCATGACAATAAAAAGGCTAATGCCTTGGTTAATGAATTCTCTAGGAAAGGAAACGATGACTGGCGCATTTCATGAATCTCCATTGCTAGAAAGGATTCAAACCAGAAGGGAGAAAAGATTACTTTTAACCTTTTATTGATTTATTGCCCCTTAATTTTTTTTTCCCCAAGAAAGACACAAACTCACATCAAAATGCCAGGCACGTGGACTGCGTGCACATTCCACATGTGAAACTGGTTCCTCTGCCACAGATCTCACACTATGAGAAGTAGCCCATGGATGTCTAAAAACCTGTGTTTTACAGATTAAAAGTACTGCTAAAAATAACATGTGCTTCTTCAGTGGAAAAGAAAGGGGGGTGGAGGCGGGGAAAGAAGCTGTGTTCTGAAAGTGGGTAAGAAATCATGCCTAGAGACATTTAGGTTAGAAAGTTAGTACAGACTAAAGTTTAGAAAAAGAACTATAGGACGTGTGTTGTGTTTTTCTCTGCACCAAAAAGCCTAGTATGTGCTCACATACTGCTGTAAGAAAGCACGCTAAGTACTGGAAAAACATTTGAGATTGAATACTTTACACTTGAACTGTAAACTGCTTGGGTAATATTTAACTATTACAATTGCACCTCATTTCTTCAAAACTGCTTTTATACTTAAGTATTTTAGTGAAATAACCTTATTCATATTAGGCAGATACAGTTCTTGGCCACATTTTTAGTTTGCCCATATTACAGAATCACAGAATCATTAAGGTTGGAAAAGACCTTTAAGATCATCAAGTCCAGCCGTTAACCCAACACCACCATGCCCTCTAAACCATGTCCTGAAGTGCCACGTCTACATGTTTTTTGAACACTTCCAGGGATGGTGACTCCCCCACCCCCCCGGGCAGCCTGTTCCAATGTTTGACCACTCTCTCTGTAAAGAAATTTTTCCTAATATCCAATCTAAACCTCCCCTGGCACAACTTGAGGCCATTTCCTCTCATCCTATCGCTAGTTACTTGGGAGAAGAGACCAACACCCACCTCACCACAACCCCCTTGCAGGTAGTTGTAAGAGAACAACAAGTTGTAAGTCTTCCCTCAGCCTCCTCTTCTCCAGAC
>NW_010539832.1:0-21801 GCF_000687285.1 Phaethon lepturus
GCGCTGGGCGGAGCAGCAGGGTAGAGCGCCAGCAGCTCGGTACCGCCACTTCGCGCCCCGCGCAAAACAAGGGAAGCGGAAAGGAGCGGACATGTTGGTCTAGGGCGGAAGTCCCGTGACACTGGCCTCCTCGCTCATTCCCGGCAGAGGGAAGGTATTGCCCTTAACGAAGATGGCAGAAGAGCGACTATGGGTACTGGGAGCACCTGCTTTGTTCCTCTCTCCTCGGACGGGCATTTCCTGGTAGCCGCCTGCTCGCAGGTGCATGCAGTGCTGAGATTTCCTTGGTCTCCCATTTAAAGAAGCCGTACTGTTCCCTGTCCCAGCTGTCCATTTATTTTGTTGCTGTGATCTCCTGTGTGGACGCTGTGGTGGGTGGCTTTTAGCGTGGCTGTCAGCTTACCCCTTCTCTGTCTGCCTGTGTGTGCGGCTTGGGTGGCTCGTACCACCTCACTGCCTGGCTGTAAGCGATTGCTTGATGTTAAAAAAAAAAATCGGGCAGGAAAATCCTGGACTGGCACAACGCTTCCCTCTTCCTTTGCCACCTGAGGAAGGCTGCCAGCCGAGCCCCCTCTCGGGTCAGTCGGCAAGGGGGCACGTGGCCGCGGGGTGGCCTGAGGCCTGTGAGGAGGTTAGAAGGAGTCCTGCGCCAGGCCTGCCTGCCACAAGGCCTCCACCCCTGGGGCCGAGCCACCAGCGGAGGGTGAGCACGCCGCTCTGGTGTAGGAGAGTTTGGGGGCTGGGGGAAGCACCTGGTCTTCTTCCAGTTTGTGTCACACCGAGCAGCGGACAGGGAGACCTGGCGGCATCACCCGTCAGGGTCCTGCCATGCAGTGGAGTGGATACTCAACCGTCTAGGCTGTGGTAAAAACGAAACTTTTGTGAATGACGGTGGCACAACCTGCGTGCTAAGGAAAGAGATGCATTATCCCACCAGCGGGAAAACTGTCCCTGCCACCGTTTTTCTAAATGTAAACACTTTTACATGGCAGAAAACGGCGCCTGTATATAGAATTTAGGAGTTTCAGTCCTTAAACTTTATTTGGAAATGAGGATGCACTTTGCGCAGAGCACAGCTTGTGGATGTGTCCGTGGTTGTGGTGGTGGTGAAGGCGAGGAAGACCATTGGACTGGATCTCCTCTGTCCTTCTGTGAATTAATTTTTCAGGATTAAGAATCCTGCTGTCACATTCACATCTTTATTTAATTAAAATGCACATTTCCTGGGGCCTGGAAGAAATACTTAAGTCTCTATTGTGTGTTTTCCTGCATAAGTCAATTCAGGAAAATGCTAGCACAGAAAGGCAGAGGCTCCCGACTAATACCTGTCTTGTGTGACTGTGTGAAGCATTCCAGTGTGAAGGTACATGGTAGACTCAAACTGCTTGCATCTATTAGAAAGAGTAAGGTAGCAAGGAGACAGACAGAAAATTACACTGATAGCAGTCAGATGATACATGTAATGAAAGAATTTATACATCGTGCAGTGTTGGCATGTTGGAGGAGATCAGAAAAAAAACCCTGATGTATTTTCATATTAATGCAATGGACTAGAAATAACCACAGTCAAGATAAAAACCTGGATCTCAAAGAAATAAAATAATGGAATAACAATAATAAAATCTTAAATTATGACACAGAATAATATCATGACACAAAAATATTTTGCTGTTCAAGGAAGAAAGAAATAAAGACTGCATAATCATGAGATACTACTGTATACTGAAGCGGTGGCAGACTTTGAAAAAAGGGGAAAAGAACTGGGTAGGATCAAATTCTCTTTGTAGAAGAAATTAAGAGAGGCTCAGTTGTATCATGTTGGGTATCTGCTGAAAACTTTGACTCTCATTTGGTTAGGTGTGTCTTGAGTACCTAATATTATTAGAAAGATAAATTCAATGAAGTGGTTAGTTATGATGGCTGGATTTCATTTCCCAGTATAGACTGGAGAGCAAAATTATATTAATAACAGTGGGACACAGTTGTTCTAGTGAAGGTTAACAGACTTCTTCATCGAAGAGTCTCTGATCTAGGAAAATAGTATATTTTATTAAGCAAGCATTTAAAAACTGTTAGGACACCGTAGAAAAGCTGGATATATTAATATATTCAGTTGAATACATTCAACTGAATGTATTCAGTTGAAATAAAATACAATAAGAAACGGACGAGTATTCAAGGCCTTGTCTTCAAAAGAGTACCTTTTGAGAAATGTAGGAAACTGTTCAGAGATGAGAATGAAACTTTAACCAATCTGTTGATGACATTTCTCATGAAATAAGTTTGGAAACTTTTTCGAGAGGATGGAGAACTGCAGTTGTACAAGAAAAGTAGAGAGAATTGTACTAGAAAAATTAGGTGGTTTTGAAAAACGGAGTGATAGAAGGTCTTTGCATAACTGAAAACGAGAGACGTGTACTAAAGAGAGTGGAGGGGAACGTTGGGAACATGTCTCTGGGCAAAATGAGAAATTTCTCCAGGAGTCCCAGGATGGCGTGGGTGCAGGCAAGGCATGCAGGCATGCGTACAGTCAGCAGCAGTGGCCACTCCTGCAGTAATGTTTGTCCCAGCTCCTCCAATGACAGATGATTCCTGTCATTTCATGCCATGAGGGAAAAAAATATGAGAAAATGCGAAGTCATCTGTTGAGGGATCAACTCCAAAACTCTCCTGTAAACTTAGAACTTGTTTGTAGGAAATGAAGGACCTAGACATACTGGACAAACACAGGATGATTGGGAGTTGCTGACATGATATGGGCCAAGAAAAAGACAGCGGCAAGCAGGCAAAGTATTTCTGAGCCTTAAGGAGATGCTGAAGGTGGTTATATATGGGAATATTCTCAAGAGAATGAGCTCACTTTAAAGGCAGATGCGATCACCCATGTTCAAAATTCGGTGTACTAAGATTGCAGTTTTAATAGAATTTATTAATTTGTTTAAAGACAATAAACCAGAACAATTTATTTTTTTTTTGTCTGTCCTTTCATTGCTGAGGAGATTTTGTCCATTTTAATGATGTGAAAATAAATCTAAATTAATTTTCTTTCTAGGTTTTTTTCTTTCAAGGAGGAAGATAAGCGAAGAAAACATAGGTTTTTGCAACTAAAAATCTCATGTTGGATGAAGACGTTGGAGTACAATTTTGTATCGAAAATAGCCCTCAAAACCATAGGCCAAAGGGAACCTCCTTAAACTAAAGAGGTGAACATACAGTCATTTTCAAATTCTTTGTGGGTAAAATGTAAGCGTGGTTTTAACGTATGCCTCTAGGTGGTGCTAACGTTATTCCAGTGATAACAATCGCCGTTCTAAGAAACAGTTCAAATACCAGTAAAAACATTTTGAGCACAGCTTTTGAATAGAGGGAGGCACATCTATTCAACAGACCACATATTGACGATTTGCAGCTAAGAAGAGTTCACACGCTTAATTTCTGGGAAATGAATCACCCATAAATCTATGTTCAAATAACATTTAAAGGTCTTGTTCGAACCCACAGAAGTTAATAATTTCAGAAATGGAGTTTAAAACCCATCTTTAAGCAAATGTTGAATCAAAGAATTGTGGCATGGTGGAAATTAGTCTGCTCACTATTTGCAGCACCATCTTACACAAGCACCTAATCTAATGACTGAGCTGATGTTTGTAACTTTGCAGCTTGCAATTTTTATTTTCCCTATGCGTAGCATATAGTAATTCTCATGTTGTAGGATCTGTAGCACTAGTCACAGCTTTGTCTACAAACAGTTCGCAAGGCCTCTGGGAAAGCAAGCCCTTGTAAGCCTTTTAAGTATTTTGGTGAGAAAGCAAAGCAAAACTTCCTACTGGAAGAGATTTGTGCGCAGTTTGCGGAAAACGGAAGGAGCTGCCATTATTTTATGCCTACTGTAAAAGAGTGTCAGTTCTTTGATGTTAAGTAAAGATGATTATTCATTCATCCATGTTTCCTTTGGACTGTAGTGTAAAATTTCTACATAGTTCAGAATAATTTTTCTTCCTCCTGCCTCATTCACACATACTTGCTGGGGCAGCTTACATTGCTGGGCATTCTAATGCTTACTTACGGCTTTTGGATACCAAAAAGTGGGAACTCACTTCGGAGTCATTGTTGCTGACTGATAGTTTTCTTTTTTAGCATTGCAATTTCCAGTTGAGGCAAAGTCCAGAGACAGGTTGTCCTGTAGCTCACTTCAATGCTTTATTAAATTAGAAGGAAATCTATTCGAAGCAGTGGCTCGTTCATGAGGTGAAGGATGGGCTTCACAGCCTGGTGAGAGAGGAGGTGGCTGGGTGGTAAGGATGGGCCTTAAACTGGCCATGTTCTGGCACCCCAGGAGGCACTTTGTCCTCGGTACTCAGCCTGGTTGAGTGCAGCTGGGATGGGCTGTGAAACTGCTCCCTTCCTGGCATGCATCTTGGTGCAGTGCTGTGCTACATCTGTTTTGGGTCAGGGTAAGCACCAAATGACGTCATGGATTCTCCTGGGAGTTAGGAGTACAGTGATGTCAGGGGAAATCTTGATTTTGCTGTGGTCAATATAGTGAAACTCCACAAATTTCTCAAATTTAATCAGAAAGGTCTATTTAATAAGGGGTAGCCAGCTCTGCTGACCTACAAATGCATGTGGGAGTCTGTATGACTGAAAACCACAGGCACGTGCTAAAGAGAAAGGAAGGAAACTGGGAACGTGTCTCTGGGCAAAATGAGAAATTTCTCTGGGAGTCCCAGGGTGGGGTGGGTGCAGATGAGGCATGCAGGCGTGCATGGGTCAACAGCAGCGGCCACTCCTGCAGTAATGTTTGTCCCAGCTCCTCCAACAACAGATGATTCCTGTCATTTTATGAATACTGAACAGACAATAAAGGAAAATTATTATAACCAGAACAACAAATATTTCATTTTGCTCTGATGAGGTTCAGTTACTTAAATTAATCTCTTTCTTTGCTTTTCTTGACTGTGTTATTTTCTAAAGGACATTGTCCTAGGGCATGCAATCTGAAATCCACCAAATATTTGTCATCCCTTAGGAATCTTATTTGGATTAGGTGTTGTGCGCTGTTGGAACAACAATAGGACTTGAGGACAGACAGTGCCTTGCAGGGTTGATCCTTTAATTTGTAAGGCAACACAGACATGTGCAATCAGCATGGGTCTTAGTGTGGTGAACTAACTACATAGGTAATAGAAATTACTCACTGCTTATGGGTAATTAACCTGCTAATTATCCGCAAAACATTTTGTTCTGTGGTGGTTTCATAAGTTGACAGGAATCACCCAAGCTGAAAGAAACCTTTAAAAATTCTTTTTACCGTTGCCTCACTTCATGTCAAATCACATTATATCTCAGAACAACATTTTTGTATATACAATGAGGTAATGGTGAAAAAAGAAACTGCTTCCTTCCACGTGAATGCCAGCTGTCATTTTAAGTAACCAGAGATACCCATCTGTGTGAGGAATAAAGGAGTACAAAGAGTGTGCCTTTGAAGACCATATACCTGTTCCTCATTTGAGTTTTAGTATTCAGATAAGTTTTAACTAAGATCTCTTTTAGTTATTTCATGAAATGATTTCTCTTAAGATTTTCTTTTAAATGGGATATGCTTAGGGATAAAGCCAAAACCCATAAAATTAATCTCTGATATGCTTATCCCTTTTCAGGAAATAAATTGATACATAAAGAAAGAAAAAATGGTTGAGAGACTTAAGGCTGGGTTCTCCAGAGAATCTAAGGGAAGTGGAACCTACTGAAACTCATTATGGGCTATTTTGAAACCCCCACCTTTAGACTTACGGAATAGATGGCATAATTATCTCAAATATGTCACTGCTTGAAAAATAGCTGTACTTTGAAAAACACCATTCTTTCCCTTAGATGACAGACTGAATATCTTTGAAGATTTCTTGACACTGAAATGGTACCTGCACTAACTAAGCCATAGGGACAACACAAAATCTCCTTTCTAAAATGGCGAATGGAAGACAGGGCAAAGCCTTTTAAGATTTGTTAGTTCATACTAGACTATCACTTGTCTGTGACCTTTGAAAATGGCTATTGTTCTGATGTGCAGGAGTAGTAGTAGTATCATAATGCACATGGGCAATTGTGAGATACAGTGAATTACCAGCCATGAGGAGAAAAAACATCTTTCAAGACTCTGTGCTCATTACATTTTCTGTGGCAGTGTCAAAATGCTAAAATTAGCCAAAATATTCATTATCCAATATGAATTTGTTGGATGTGTGTGCTTGCCTTATGCAGTTTTGGTATATCAGGAAAGTGATGGGGATCATATTAAATGTAGTTTTGTTACAGTAATGCTGATTGAGTGGCAATACCTTTTATGAAACATGCTGATCAATGTCATTGATATTTTATTGTTTAAATTGCTTTCCTTTATCCTAGATTTTGAATTCCTCTTCAGTTAGAGATTGTGATGAAATTTCAGAATTGTCAGCTCTGTGCTTTCTTCTTAGTGTCAAACGAATTTCCATCTATGAAATGGAACTGAATTTTAACTCTCATTTTGTTCCTGTCATTCAATTTTTTTGTTTATTTATTTTTATGCTATAGCGTGCTCTCTGAATTACGCATTCAGGTGAGGAAAGGATTTTGGCTTGCTGTTTCATGGATAAACAGGAAAGGGGCTAATAAGCTTATTTATCTTTACCTTTCCCTACATTAAGAATGTTGAGATTCATAATAGTAATGTTAAGACTGATATGAATGAGAGTGTCTAGAGGTGAAAGTACCAGAAAAAAATGAATTAAGAAAACAACCAAGAAGAAAGGATAAAAGAATGGCATGTGTTGGTGGTATCCAGATTAGCAGCTGGTAAAAACAGAGCACATTTGCTTCCATCTTCTCAAGACATTCCGACAAGGAGAATGAAGGACAGGCTAAGATAAGGGACGGGCTACATGTGGAAACAGAGTCCAAAGAATAATAAGGAAATCAGTAGTGTTACCTAACGACTTACAGAGATGTTACAGGATGGAAAAGGCAAAATATGACCAATCCTGTGAAGCCCTGATGGGTAAACAGGGCACATCAGAAAACCAGCATATGGTTGCCACTCTAAGACAGGTAATGTGACGAATAGCCAGCGTCCCTTGTCCTCCTTGTCACTGAATTGACCCTGGTGAGGCTACTTGGATATGACATTGTGGGTGTGAGAGAATCCATGTGAGTGAAATCAGTTTTGTTTCAGTTACCATTGCTTATTATACAGTTTCACACTAAGCTTTGTGCAACCGGAGTATTACAAAAAACCTACCTAGTTTGTGGCTGTGCTCAGATCCATAGCTATCCAAGAGATGTAAATAAAGGACAGAAACTAATATGCACAGTTATTTGTACATGAAATTTTCCATCATATGATGTGAGCTTTATAAACACTAGTGTGAACATTTCAGCTGCTTTCTGAGTTAGACACAAGTTATCTCAGAATATTACACTGCCTATAGGATGGTGTTGAAGCAGCTTGTATAGAGAGTTGAAGTGCAAAATCCAGGTTAGGCTCTGAAAGTCTAGAAGATCCTGAGTCTTTTTACTGCACATTTGGTAGGGGTTTACATGCATAATCCATTCATTTTCACTTCATTTCTTTGCTTGTATCCTTTGCTTGTATTTTTGCTACAAGGATCATAAAAAAATTTGTAAACTTCACCATCTAACATATCGGAAACTGAAGATGGAAGCTGAAGAGTAATTTATTTCCTTCATAAGGAAGTTTACCAAAGACTCCTCAAGGAATCAAAGAGCCAAGCCAGTTGATAGTTTACAGACGTATACCCAGGACAAGTCTGTAGTGCAGTCCGTTCTAGAGATGCTTTGAATTGTGCTGCCAAAGAATAGTGAAAGTTTCCTGAAAATAAAGGTGATTATTTTATTACCAAAGTCCTGTTTGGTAATAAAACAAATCACGGTCACAGAAAATTAGTTTTTCATATAGACTACTTTGAGAACTTCTTTGAAGAAGTTGTTGCCAGTAGCAGTTTGTGTTTGCCAGGTGTACTTGGTTTTATTTTCTTGAGTTGCCGGAAGATGAGAAGAAAGTCACAGCAATGCTCTCACCATTCATTCATTTGTATGCTGCCTGTGACAGGGTAAATAGGTGAGATGGGAAAGCTGAAAACAAATTTCTGCAGAGAAACAATGGTTTGTTTTCTTTTCGATATTCTCTTCCCTCCTTCAAAACAAAGATGAAACTGAAAGATACCAGTTGGGAATACTTTGGATTATTTCTTGCTAGGTGGATAGCCAATTACTGTGGATGAATTTGTCCATTTTCAGAGATGGAAAACATTTGGCCTTTTACTGAGGCTGAAATATGGTCTTCATTTGATCTTCTTGAAAGCATTTGACAATGAGGCTTAAAACACAATATAGAGATAAAATACCAGGCATAACTGTATTACGGTGCAGCTGTTGGCCTCTCTGTTGAATGAATAAGAGCTAAAATTTCCCTTTCTTTTGTTTTAAGAAATTGTATTACCTTCAGAACAGGCATGCTGTTTTCATGGTTTATGACCTCTGTACTGTGTAATGGTGATTCTTATCAGAGTTCATGAAGTTTAGTGGAACACTGTAGAGAAGGGTAGGGGTTGATCATACAGAGTAGGTTAAAAGAATAAACAGGGGATTTATGATCTGACCTTTTTAGCACAGGTCAAAAGTGCTAAATAAATACAGCACTGTATTTATTGTGATAAATATGAAAATGAAGTTATTCAGTCTGTATTTCTTGCATCAAGACCATTACTTGTGATGGAGTGAAAGTATTGGATGACCTGGGAGTTAATATTTGTACAATGGGGGAAAATTAATCTCATATAACTGTAGATATTTACAGTATGGACATCTACACCTGCCTTAGTCACTCTCCCCTTGTGGAGAATGGAGGCAAGTAAACACTTTTAGAGTGCAAGTCATCTAATTTATTTCAGACATAAGACTTTTCGATGAAATGAGTCATTCCCAAAGTGCATGGAGCATGGGAAGAAGGCACACTGCCCAGTATTAACTTAGCCTTGAGGTCTGTTGCCCACAGCCTAATCTATATGCCAGTCATCTTCTCTCACATAGGAGAGATTGTTGTCAAATGTGCCTAGTGGCTTTTTAGATGCCCTACGGCATCTCTGGAGGCTTGGCCCATGTGGAACGAGTCCTGCAGGCTGCTGTCCTGGACAGGCAACTGAGGTCAAGTGGCATAAATTAGGGCATCTAATAATAAACTAATCCTTTACTGTTTATTTCAGTTTATTCTGCTTTTGAAAGATTTACCATGTATACCCTCAGTTTCTCTTCTAATTTTGGCCATCTTCCCTAGCCAAGGGTGCTTTCTAGATGTTATTGTTCTTGTTGCCCAGCTCTACACTTATCTGCATCTTTGTTCTGCATCTTCCTTGAATTATGGACAAGAGCTGTACCAAAGCTCATGTTGATGTTGGACAGAACAGAAGGATAGCTTTATAAATCTTGCAATCTGTAATCCTAATTAGAAGTCTAGTGTGTTGTTTGCCTTTTTTTTAATTTATTATGGCAACAGCATGACGTTGTTAACGCAGGTTTAGCTTGTAATTCTTTATAACCTTCCAGTCAGGTTCCGCAGAACTGCGATTTAGCCAGCGGCTTCCTATTCTCTGTTTCCAAGAAATTATTTTTTGCATTTTTCATGCCTGCATAACTTTTACTTTTCCTGAACAAGATCATTTTTTTAATTATTATTTTGTCCTCTAATATCTGCAATCCCTTCCAGTTTTGTGTTGCTGCTATTTGTATTAAGGGTACTCTGTATTGTATCATTCAGGTGGTTAATTTAAATATTGAATGTATTGCATCCAGGGAAGACCCTTACAGAACTTTAGTTGCTACATCTCCCCAGTCTCTCAGTGCCACACTAGAAAATACTCTGTAGGTATGGTTATCTACCAATGCTCTTCCATCCTATGGACATTTCATTTAGAATATGTCTGGTAGGAACAAGTAGGAAACAGAGGCTTTGCTAAATTCAGTTATTACATTGCCTTAGAAGGAAACTAGAATGGTTTGAAACAATGTGTTCTTGACAAACTCCCACTCTCCTCCTTTTCTTCTAGGTCTTAATTATCAAATTTTGTTTGATTTCTGGAACAGAACTGAAATTATGTTGACTCAAACCTTTATCTCCTTTTTAAAGATAGGCGCTGTTTTTTATTATCTAGACCTCTGATGCGTCCCCTTTCCTCCAGGAATTCTCAGGAATAACTGCTGACATGCTGCAGCAGCCTGCTTTTCTGGCATCTTAGAAGCAACTCGATAAGGCCATGCAGATTTGAAAACATCTAACTTACATGAACATCATTTCAAAGCTATTTCCACCTCCTGCTTTTTTCTTCTTTTTTCTTATTCTGGGGATTGCAAGCTTTGCCTTTTCTCATCTTATCTACCAGATCTTTTTGATCTGTGGTGTCTTTGATCTGATGGACACTTCATTGGGAGTCATTCTGGAGCAGTATTGCTAATGATGTTTTCTGCTTACAATTTTGAATATTACTTTTAGGTTCTTCCATTTTCTGACCTCTCCTTTCTTTCTGTTACCTGGGTAAGGAGACTCCTTTGCTAGATGTGTAACGTTCGGTGCCCAAAACAGAGACTTTGATGAATCCTGTTTGCTGGGGGTCCTCTCCATTTAGAAGGCAGAAGCTCTTCTCCTCCAGGCTCTTTACAGGCAGATGCAAATACGAAGGTAAAGATGAAATGTTTCTTCAGCTGGACTTTCTGAAACATGATCAGAGACATTTGTTTTACCTCCTAAGTGCATTTTGTTTATATGTGTAGGTTTGGCTTCAGCACGGAGATGAGTACCCACACAGCTGCTGGCAGCAGGATGGGGGGAGAAAATAGGAAGAAGAAGAGAGTGAGAAGATTGTGGGTCAAAATGAAGGCAGGGAAATGCATTACCTAATCTAAATATTTGAGTACTGATTTTGGGTATTGGGAAACACACATTAAAAAGACAGACATTTAAAACATCTGTCTTCCCACATCCCCAGGCTCAGCTTGACTCCTTCAGTCCCAGAGTCCCGTTACCGCTGCAGATCACAGTCAGTCTCTTCAGTGAGGCGGCAAGCAGCGCAGGAGGCAGTTGTGGTCAGGACGTGGTGGTTTCTCTCTGCTGTCCCTTCCTCCTCACTCTTCTACACGTGGGTATGGGTCTCCCATAGGCTACGGCCCCTTTGGGAGCATCTGCTGTGCCATGGAGAGCCTCCTTCTCCCCTAACTGTGGTGCTTTGCTGTTTCCCCCAGTCCTCTCCTCATCTGCTGGTTCCCTCGTGCTCCCTCCTCCTGCTCCAGCATTGTCTGCCCTTTCAGACACCTGCTTTCCCAGAGGCACCACCACCTTGGCTTGCTGGGCCCAGCCATGCCCTGTGGTAGGTCAGCTGGAACCGTCTGGAACCGGCTGTGTCCGACCTCCCCTCACAGAGGCCGCCTGCAGCCCCCCATTACCAAACCCTTGCCACAGACACCACCTGTACACCACCTGTACGCCATGGACACATTGTATTAGATCCGAGGGGCCCAACGCCAGTGTGTACAGCTCAGTGAGACAAATGCTGTCTCGAATGGGGCAGTGTCCTGTCACGGAAGCTGTTTTCTGGTTCACAGGCTCCTTGGAGATCACAGCATCCATTTCATGTCATTGTACCTCTTTGGGTTGTTCTGAAAAACCCTACATGGAGTTTTTGGAAGACCAGAGACTTGGGTTTCCTCTCAGTTTTGGAGTGTCATGGTTCTCTTCAGGGGTGACACCTGTTAGCTGCACTGCTGTAACCAGGAGCAGAAGTTAACTCCATAGACAAAAAGGGAGAATCACTTTGCTCGGAGAGAAAAAGGGTGAGAGGGGATGTAAATATTAAGAAGGGGAAAAAATGTGTAAGATGAGTGCCAGAGTCTGTGGGGGAGCACAGATAGACTCGTCCTGGAATGGAGAAGGTGGCCTCCCACCATCAGAGCCTGCTGCTCTGGAATAACCTGCTAGGACAAGTAACGCAGACCAAATCCCCCACTGCTTCAGGTTGCATTTCTGAAAAGAATGCTATGGCAGGGTGTGATAGCAGATGTTTGGACCCCAGGCTTCCTTTCCCAGCTTTGTCTTTTATTGGCTTAAAAATATTAGGAGTTAAAGGAGTATCCCATGGCTCTCTTTGCACAAGATGGAGCTTTCACATTCACTCAGTATAAATGACTGCCTAGATAACTCCCTTCCAATGCAAGTTTCTTTTATTTTGGATTTTCAGTCCTGTCATCACAAGCTTTCAGGTTTTCGTAATGATCAGCTGTTGCATTTTTGTCTAGAACTTGTTTCTGTGCAGAGAGTTTCTGATCATGCAAGCTGCTGACCTCTGCTTGGTTTTGGCAGTGAATGCCTGAATGGGATTTCATGTAGTGCTTACTAGAAGGAGCTTTTAATTGCTTAGTAAACTGGCCATCACATTTCAAAAGTGATTGATGTATCTATAGCCAGTCCTTTAAGGTAGACTGGGCTAAACCTGGACATTGTAAATACTTTTCTACTCATGTTGAGAGGGCAATTTCTGGTGGAGATTTAAATCTATTAGAAGCAAGAACAAAATGAACATAGATATGTCTTTGAAGGGCTATAGGTTGTGCATGAAGAGTTCATATTTTGGCTGCTTTTGTGAGAGCTGAAAGAGCGTGAACAACCTAAATTCCTTTAGATTCAGTGTCTCAGACCTATGAAAGCTAAATTGTACCATCTATTTGCCAGATACCTAGTATAGCTGCACTTAGGAAATGGCCAACATCCTGCTAAATTATAATAATTTCTTGCACTACAGGTAGTACAATTGGAGAATTACATTTGAATTTATACCAAGTTCAACTTACCTGGTTAGGGCAAGAGCAATGAGAGCTTAAAGGCTGATAAATTTGGTTTCATATATCCAAGAACCCTAGACCAACAGCTTCTAATTTCCCAGGTGAATCTGTATTAAGTTTTGTTTCAGTGCAGACCTCACTCAATGGAGATCCTCAAAAGAGAAACAGCGTATGGATGTTAAAACCATTCATGGCGCATAGTTTTGCTTGTAAGCACCGGCCATAATTTACTTCATTTTATAGTTGGCCTTTTCACTGCCAACTATAGTGTTTAGCTGCCTGCCTTCTTCCAAGCCAAAGGGGCTGTATTTCAGTGGTGAATATTCTCCCACTTGAAAAAAACCCCAGAAAAACACCAAAACATTTTGGGATCATTCATGCTGAGAAACATTGTAAATATAAAAGTACTTTCATGACAGCTAGCTGGCTGTGATGAGAAGCTAAACAAAAACATTTGAATACAAAATATTCTCAGTGACATAATTTCCTTTCAGTATTTTTTGGAAAGATTTTACGAGGACAAAACTAATTTTTGTGGTCAATGATATGCTTTTATTTTAAGTCTAACTGGATACAGAATTATGCAACAGAAGTCCTTCTGTCTGATTCTTCCCAGACCTTGGCAGGAATAGGCTTACTGGTTACAAATTTTCAGTGGGGCAAAAAAATCCAGTGAAGTGAAAACAAAATACTGCACCTATCTACTGAGTACAATGGATTATCAATAAATAAAATAAAGCAAGACTCCTTCTGGGGAAGAATATGGAAAACATGCTTTGAATGTGATTGACATTTCTTTGCTCCTGTGTCCTCACTGATTTCAATGGAGTTCAGCAAAGCAGAATGTGCAGTAGCATGACTCATGATGTGTCACACTTTCATAAATGAAAATGTTGTAATATACGGACTTTCTCCAGTGGTCGCCCCAGTCTTGCTTCTTTTCCTGACTCCTCTAATTATCCAATACATATTAATTTTCATCCTTCCCAAGGTAACAATAACACATAATAAATTACATCCCTCAGAATAGTGTGTATTCACAACTTTTTTTTTCAGTTGTCCTGGACCTTCCTCAGTGCTGTGTTGTAAACATTTCTCCCAGAGTAGCCTCCAAATAACATTTAAATTGCAATTAAGAAAAACAAGCACAGCTTCTTCTCCCCTTGATCTTGATGTTTTGGTCTTCCAGCATCCTTCTCTAGATCTTCGTCCCCTCTTTCCAGATGGTTTCTGGCCATTTGGTTCTGGTTTCTGTACTCCTCTGCATAACCAATCACTCTTATCCTGACTTATGGTTACCACTGTTGACAGAGACAACCTTTATCTCCTGAGTTCACCACTGTGAGCAGAGAGATTACACTCCATTTTATATTCCTCAGCTGTGGGTAGGTGTGCCCAGTGGGGTGAACAGAGCTCTGAGGACAGTGCTTGTTTCGGTTTCATTCTGCCTGCCTAGCCTGATAAGAGGGTTCAAAGCTGAAGTGAAGAAGCAGAGTGGAGAATCAACCTGCTCCTGTACTTCCCACACCAAGTAAAAAAAAAAAACCCAAACAAATATATCACTTGGATGACAGAAGCAGCTCTGAAGAAAGGAGGCACACTGTGACTTTGGATCTTTTTCTGAGTGCTATGATTTAGATCATTGCCATTTTAAGAGCCATATGGAATGAAAACAATATTTAAGACCATGTTGTGACGTCTTTTTTCAAGGTTACTTATTTTTGGGAGTGAAGGTGTTAAAAGTAATGTTGGTAATGATAAACTTGATGAACTAAGAAACAGTGTAACTTCATTTTCAGAGAAAAAAGATTAAGAACCAAAACTCTCTTAGCACATTGCTGGAATCTTATTGCAAAGTCCGCAACCCAACTCAAACTCCACACCTAGTGAATCTGGTCACAGGAAAGAGGAGTTTCACTGTGAGAGGGACAGCATCTCCTTGACTTCAGCTTACTCCACATTGTTGCTGGGATGGCTTTCACTGATTTTGAAGACCAGGCTCGAGAACAGGGTAAATAGCCGTAAATAGCCATAGAAAGAAAATGTTTAAGCTTGACCAAATGAAAACTTTACACAATGGGTCATTGAAAAAGCTGAAATATACAGCTACTTGTATTTTGGTTTTACTTATAAAACTAAAATTGGCAACCCAGACTCTCAGGACATTGAGCTGCTATGTAGCTACGTTTTAAAGAACATTAAGGAAAGAAGTTAGGCAGAGATTTCTTCCTATACGTAGTCTTGTTCCCTGTCACCTTCTGTTCCTGCTTATATAAGGATTGTCTAATCTTCATCCTGAAGTGTTCGTGCTCTTATTAAGGTTTTATGCTGACAGATCTCAAGAGTTATTGGATAACTCGGCAAGACATATGTACAGTTAATTAGAAATGAATGTGATATTACATCAAAAGGCTTCAACTGTTAAGTTTTAAATGGTTATAATTAACTTGCTCTTTGATTCTGAGCTGGATTGACTAAAGAGACAATGAAGGTCAATTTCCGTTCACTTGAAAAAATAAAAAAATAGAATAGACATTAATTTAAAAAAAACCCAAATCCTCAATTGTGAAGCCGTTCTGTTATGCTGTACTGCCTTGATGTGAAGGCAAGGTAATGAAAATCCTTTTAATAGGCACTCCTGATATCCTTTATTATAAAAATACAGAGTCTGATTCACTTGATACAGGAAAGAAGATAGAGAGTCCAGTCAATGTTATTTAGTCAGCTTTGTGCATATTTAGATTTGATTTTAAGACTCCCAATCTAAGGGAGACTGTTGACTTTTAAGTAGTGCTTTTTCAGGTGAAGAACCATAATAAACTTTTTAGAATTTGCAAAAATAGCTAGTGATAATGGTTTTATTATATTAAAAATAAATTTTTTTCAGTACTTCAAAACATTACTATTGTATTATCTAAATAATCATATAGCTAGTTTTTAAATATGTATGTAAAATTGGAACTCCTCCACCCTCAAAAGCCCTCTTCACTAGACCCTACATGCATAAAATTCAGTTATTTCCACTAGAGGAAACAGGTTGGCTGGCCTTTTGCATTTTTCTACCCATCTCTTTTGGATATATTTATTCCCAGAGAAGTAGCTGCGTTGGTTTGAGATTTGCTTACTGCTTTGTTTAATCCTGAGGGGATGCCATTAGCTCCTCTGACATCACATGGAAAGGGCAAACGCAATGCATAATCACATCATTAGGACAAATACAAACACAATTATCCCTCAACAGTGCAGCAGAAGGAAAATACAATGTAAACACTAAAAATCCTGACTGAGTGCTTATCAAAGTCTGTGGTTGGCTTTGGATCTGGCAGGAGAAGCTTGGCTGTACAACCTTCTTAGTTATTCCTGCTCTCTGTGGGTGGCAGCAACGCTGAAATCAGCAGCACAGACTGATTGCCTGTGCCACGAATATTTTTAAGTCCGTGTCTTTTAAAACAACACTGATAAAAGTTTGTTCACACTGCAACAGAAATTGTCTGTACTCCTGCCATTGCTATCAAAGGTAAAAATGAAGGAAATGGAGCCTATAACTTCTGGTCTACCCTGAACACCAAATTCCGTAGTGCAAATTATCCTGTATGTAGTGCTATCATCAAGTAGGATCACGAGATACTTGGAAAATTCTAGTACCAACCTTGCGCTGGATTTTCATGAGCAGATTTCCCGGAGCTGGAGGGAGGGACTCGCAGGAGATGAACAACTGCAGCCCCAACCCCTGCCCAGGGAAAGAACCATCCAAATTTGGAATTTTTTGTCATAGGTTTTGGTGCTATGGATAGGTGACTCTAGATACAGGAGTTCATTAAAAAGCATGCTGGTATAACATTAAGGTCTCTAAACATTTTTGGCAGTAGTCTGTACATTATTAAGATGAAGGTACTGCTAAAAAATGTTAAAGGACATGGAGCGACACTGTACAGCATTGTAGGATAGTACACATAGCACTACTGTGAAGGAAACCAAGTTTTAGGAAAACAGAATACTGTAATTATCCAAACTTGAATCTTGCCAGGGCACTAGAGTTGACATCTTTGCAGTGGGATATTTTTATGACCATTAACAAAAATTGTTTCAGTCCTATGCCTCATCCACTAGGCAATGCCAGGCCCTAGCTTGAAAAGCACATTCTTAATTTCTCTATTTAGTTTGTGAGGAAAGTGTTGCTGATGATTTCACTAATGTTTCCTTTGATGATCCCATTTCATTCCCTGAGATGTGACAGGAAAGAAAACTGAGCTAATACAACTACAGATTTTTATAACATCTTTGTATATAATTTCCTCATGTTTTAAAACTGAGGTCATTGCATCTGCATGACAATTAAAATACTTTTATTTGGCTGTTTTATAGATACAGCTTGCGATTTGTACCTAGATCCTTATTTAGATATCCACTTTGTATCTCAGAAATTAGCAGTGGGAAAACTTGAGCATTCAGTGCTGTTAATGCTGAACTGGTGGGATTTCTGCATTCAGATCTAAGACCTCTGCCAGGTCTGACAGCACAGAGCTGAAGCTGTAAAGACCCGTTAAATATCAGACCATTCCCTTTGTTCTTACAGGAGTGTGCCTTAGGAGTTCAGGTGAGACTGAGGGCTCCCTGGCAGTGGACTTTCTATCCTGGGCCTTGAGTAGAATTTTGATTTTCAACTCTGTGCCACCAGATTCACTGCAATTCTTACCAAGGCAGGTGCCACAAACCCAGAACTGCAAAGCTCTGTGGCTGGGTGGGTAGAAAGCTTGGAATAACACCTGAGAGAATGTCTTGAGCAATAGGGAATGTAAATAGGCAAATAGATTTCCTTTGGGAATATATGAGTGGGTTTTTTTTTTCCCCCCTTTTTCCTTGCTCCAGAGAGGTTTCTCACTAAGAAAATGCTTCATGGTACTTGGCAGGTGAGAACAGCCCTTAGGAAATATGTCTTCTGATTGTGCTAGCATGCACATATTTGACTTACGCATTTTACTAGGAGGACCAGGGCTGGAAGGGGAAGGCTTTAGGCAGCATATTTGCATGCTTAACAGAGGAATAAATCAGAATATTTGCAAGACTTTCTAAATCAGCCTCATCCTATTATTCTTTTTCTACTTTGATTCTGGATGTCTCTTCTCACCTGGAAGCTGAGGTTTTCAAAAGGATAACAAATAAAATGATGTGATGCCAGTATTTTGTTTATCAGGCAAAAGAAATTATAAAGCTGAGGATTAACTAAGTTTAAATCTTCATTTAAAAAATGGCAACTAGTTGAAGATTTTAACTTTGCACCTTTTCCCTTTTTTGATGGAAATTCATACAGCATCCTTTTGAATTCTTCTATCATGCTTTACGTGTAGGTGGTGTGTTTGTATATGTGTTTATTTATTAATTTAAAAATGTAAATAGCTGTGAATATTGGAAATTGTAATGAATTGTTCATATTTTAAATGAGCTTAGACCCTTTCACTTATTTTCTTGTGAGTTGAGTACATTTTAAAAGAATTTATTTAAAATTTTATTGTTTCAATACACTTAACTTTAAAATATGAGGTAGCTGAAAATTATACAGTGGATTATACAATGTATAGTACATAGTCATCTGGTGCTCTTAGAGGTCTACATGTTTTAGAAGAAAAAAATCTAAGAAATTTTTTGTAACTTGTACCCATGTTACAAAACCTAATTGTAAACTGTGCTGCAATTTTAAAATCAAATTAATTCTTTAGGATCTGTGCTTCTTGTGCACCTTTTTGCATTCCTCTCTCTGTATTTAGTGGGCAGTGATTATAAAATGCATGCTTTTTTTCTGTTCACATTCATGTATATAGCATACTATATAGCAAAGACTTTTACGGTTATTTTTTAGAATGAGGAGATTGGCGATTGAGCTCATTACACAGAGCTTACTTTCTAAAATAAAGGACAGAACAAGGTAAGACCTAAACTCTCTTTAGCTTAAGATCAAACTCTCCTTAGGTTTAAGGTTATTTCTAAATGATATAAACCAAACGGGGATAAGCCTTGTGTAAACTAAAATGAGCTTTACGTAGCTTTTTTGTATCAGTTTAACTAAATTAAATGCAAACCTTAAATAAAAGCATAAAACTCTCCATCTAGACAACTCTTGGCTGAGTATTTTGTTGGCCTAATATCCTAGCAGATATTTACTACTTTTCCAATTGTCATCCTTAATTTGTAGCATATTGTGTAAATGCAGTTTATACTTACATATCATATAAATAGCTTTTGTGGTCTAGCATGGCATATACAAAGCAATATGCATGCTAAAATAGATTATCCATGTGTGGCTAATTGCAAGAGAGTGCAACACAGATATATTGTAGTGTGCTCTTCTAATTAAAGATAGGAATGCAATGCACAAGTGAAAAAGAGTAAAGACGTACATTCAACATTGATTTTATATATTTTGTATTCTTTGTTGTGTCTTCTTAATAGTCTCTAGTTATTGGAATCTGTTAAATTAAAGATAATTCATTTAGGCAAGGTGTTAATACTATAAAATGCTGTGGAAAAAAACTTTTACAGGTCTATGCAAGCAAAGGCTTACTTTGAAAAAGGTGATATGGGACTGAATCTGAGACCACTTTTGTAATACTGCAATTATATATCTGCATATCACTCTGGTACTCCATGGTTTCAGGTTGGAAATGATAATTCAGTGTTCCTGTAGTTGTTTCAATAAATACATTTTACTTGCTCATTTTTACTATGTAGAATTCATGTTCTCTGGATAGGACTTTACTTTTTCACAATCTTTTTAACTCGCCTACCAAGGACAGAAATCTGGAAAAAACACTGATGATAAAGAAGACTCTTTGCCCTGGAGATTATAAAATACAGCATTATTTTGTCCTGCAGACTAGATTAATCTGCTTAATACGTACAGAATTGCAGACAGAATTATGAAAATAATTGGTATCAATTATCACACTAGCATTACAGCAGAAGGATTAAAGGGCAAGTGAACAGAATGTCCTGGCTGCTGTTACTACTTTCCTCTTAACAGTTTCATATTTTCTAATAACCTGGAGTAAGAGGAAAAAATAGGAAGAAGAAAATTCTCCAGCTTATTGTGAAATATCTGTGATGGTAGTTTCCCTTGCAGCAAAGCTTTTTAGCTGTGCATAGTTCATGACCTTTAGCAAATCTGAACTGTAAAATAATGGAAAGATTAATAGTTGATTTAGTTTTTGTTAGATTAAAAACATGGTGAGAGAGATTAGTACTGCAAATTTGGTCAATAAAAAAATTCATTACCCCCCCTGCCCTGCCAAAAAAAAAAAAAAAGGAAAAAACCCCCCTCTTTTTTGTTAGCCGAAAAATATTTGGACAGCACTGTCTCTCTGGTGGAGAGAGTCCTCTGTGGGAGTTTTGGCAGTCTGTGGTATGTGTCACTCCTCTCAGCAGAGCCAACTTTAGATGCTCTTTTAGCTGAAAAGTCCATTCTGGAGTCACAGAGCATCTTTCTGTTCTGGGAAGCTCCCCAGAACAGGAAAAGGGACAACGTGCATTCACACAGTCCCGGCTGCGGTCATAGACCTCTTTGCATATCACTGCTTCCTCCTCTTGGCCTCCCTCATCCCTTTCCATGCATGGGGGAGACCTGCAGAGAAAGCAGGGAAGCATGATCTCTTTTAGGTGGGCAGCTGGTGGAGAAAATATGGATATTTACAACATTAAATGTAAATATCTCATGATATGGAAGGTCTAATGGATGTACTGCCTGCAGAACAATACAGTAAATCTTCCTCTTTGCTATGATCACTTTATCTTTGACTAAGCTGATGATGATTTTTTAGTATTTAATTAGGTGTGCAGAGCTGTTATCTGTCTACTAGTGCCCATTTCAGTGTAACTTTGGGTTGTGTGTGATATTTTTGCTTAACTTTTGCAGAAGATGTGCAATCTATAAATTAGCAGCTAATTTTACTACAGGTGCAACTGTTAAAGCCATTAATTGCCCATCAGATAAAACTCTGTCACTTGGAAAATTTTGCTAGACTAGATGTCAGTGACAGGCTGATGCTGTGTGTGCATGTGTAGAAAATCCCATCAAAATATTTTAGCTAAAATTGAGAATATGGTTGGGGAAAATGCATTTAATGAAGTCAGAAGTCTTTGCTTACCTTCTGTTCAGATATGTGGCACTCTAAAATCCCTACGTTTATGCAGTCTCTGATGGTACTGCGTCTCTTCCTCTGTCAGGGCAGTGAGCAGGTCTCATGGGCTAACAGCCTGGGTTTGAGAGGATGAAGCCAGTCTGCAACGGTTCCTCTTCTTGCTTGGCATCTGTGTCTTGTTCTTGGAGCCATGCTGCTGCCACCATCATGGCAAAATCAACAAGGAAACATCTACAAAGAAGGACAAAGAGGAACCGCTGATGCAGCTGGATGACCAGAAGCTGGAACAGGCTCAACGCCACATGGTGAAGGTCCTGGGGAAAAAAATTTCAAACTCTTCAGGATAGATATGGTCTCCAAATCCATGGCCAGAGCCATGGCTGTTTGCAGTCAGTACCAGAAGGAGAACCTGAAGAAATTTTACAAGAGCAGAAAGCAGAAGCCTCTTGAGCAGTGGCCCAAGATGACACATGGCTGGCAACACATGTAAAATGAGCACAAAGACAATCTGAGACCAAAAACCATGAATAAAAGGAACAAAAAGTTATAGCCTACCCAGAGGTTCACTGTTGGGGCATAAAACTGCTGTGTTCTAATGTTCTTAATTATATTGGATAAGTATTTCCTCATTAAACAGAAGTTTGCTTTGGGGGAGAAAAGGATTTTCCCAGCTGGTTCATACAGCAAGGAGAGGGAAACTGTGGCTGCATAGACCCACTGAGGAAATGTGCAGAAGGACATTACCTGATTTAAATGCAAAATGGGAAAAAAATCCTGTGTAGGG